>NC_044346.1:21252681-21520181 GCF_007364275.1 Archocentrus centrarchus | reverse complement strand
CCGTTCTCCAAATTTTAGACTTTCCATCATTAATTTTGGTCTCATCAGACCATAAAACTTTGTCCCATGATTTCTGAGGCTTGTCTCTGTATTCATCGGCAAATTCCTGCCTGGCCTTCTTGTTCATCTCGCTAATTAGTGGTTTGTATCTTCTGGTGAAGCCTTTATACTTTTGTTCATGAAGTCTTCTGTGAACAGTAGATTGTGATATTTTCGCTCCTGCCCTCTGGAGGTTGTTGCTGATGTCACTAACAGCTGTTTTAGGGTCTTTCTTTACAGCACTCAAAATGTTTCTGTCATCAACTGCTGTTGTTTTCCTCTGTCTACCTGTTCAACATCTGTTACTTAGTACACCAGCGACGACTTTCTTCTTCAGGACATTTCAAACAGCTACACTGGCTATGGCCAATGTTTGTGCAATGGCTCTGATTGTTTTTCCATCTCTCAGCTTCACAATTGCTTGTTTTTCACCCAAAGACAGCTCTCTGGTTTTAATGTTGCTTACTCCTCTAACTATAAATGCACAGTCTGGACAGGAAAAAACCCAAATCTGAAACTGAGCATAGACATTCAGTGCAATCAATGTAACAGGACACAAATGTAAATACCTGGAAATAAAAGCTGAGATGTTGATCATTTGTCTCATATTTATCTTTTAATATCAAACCCAAATATTTTCAGTCTACAGCAAAATAAAGAGATTATTCTCAATATTTAAATACTTTTGGAGGGGAGTGTAATTGAACAACTTCATGAATGGAAATCAACAAGGTGCAAACCACTGGTTACACTCAAGTACAGAAGGTCAGATTAGACTTTGCCAGAAAACATCTAAAAGAGCCTTCACAGTTCTGGGGGGGAAAATTGGACAGGTGAAAATAAGATTAACTTGTATCAGAATGAAGGGAAGAAAAAGTATGGAGACGAAAAGGAGCAGGTCAATGATCTGAAGCATACATCATCTGTAAAACGTGGTGGAGGCAATGTTTATGACATGATCAAGTATGGCTGCCAGTGGAACCGGATCAGTAGTGTTTATTGATGACATGACTCCTGATAGAAGAGGCAGGATGAATTCTGAAATGTACTCTGCTCAGATTCAGCCAAAGAGCTTCACTGTGCAAATGGATAATGCAAACTATAAAAGGAACCTAAGAGTTTCTTAAGGTGAGGAAATGGGATATTTTTTACTGTCCAAGTCACCTGATCTCAACCCATCGGAGCATGCTTTTCAGTTATTAAAAACAAAACTGAATGCAGAGAGACCCACAAACAAGCAGCAACTAAAAGTGGCTGCAGTAATAGCAGAACATCTCGAGGGAGGATACAGCATTTGGTGATGTCCTTGGGTTCTAGACTTCAGGCAATCACTGACTGCAAAACCTTCCTTTGATTTTCATCTAAGCATAAAAACAATCCTGATATCTATAGTTATGTTAGTTTGTCCAGTTACTTTTGAGCATCTCAAAATATGGTGCTTACTATAAAAATGGTTGTAATTCCTAAAAAGTTAATGCAAAATTTAAACCCCTTAAAAGTCTGCAGTTCAACCACATATTGACTGTTTGATTGAAAATGCACAGTGATGGGGTGCAGAGGCAAAACTGCAAAAATTGTGTCATGGTTCAAAAACCTATGGGCTTAAATGGGAAAGGTGTGACAGTGACAGTGCTGGCCATGTTTTCCTGTGTCTATTCCATCCAGGTGCTTGCTGTTTGGCTGGCTGAGCATTTGGTTTCACTTTTGTTTTTGCATGCATACATGCACGGATTCACTTTCTCTGCACTATCCACATTGATGTGCAGATAAGCATTCACACTAATACCAGGTTTCTTTATTTATTTAATTCTTGACTTAATAAAACCACTTAGCTGCATCCTAGGATTACATGTCATCTCCCTCTTTTAGTCATGCTTTTGAGCTTGGTTGTTACAAATGGGGGCTTGTCTGCGCAAATTATCTGGTCCGGTAAGCTTTCTAATGCTTGTTTGCACTACTTTGTTGGGTGGCAACTAGTACTCTTGGGATCGGATCTTGTATAGACTGATTTTGTCTAGTTTTTTGGCTTGCCTTTAGAGAAGGTTTGTGAGTTAATCATGTGAACTGGTCATCTGAGTAGTATATCTGCTAAGTACTGGTTTAGGGGGGCCTCATAGTCTACAGTACTTATTGATTGTGACTGCACCCAGATGCAGCGGAGAGCATCTGTTACACGCACACCAGTGCACACGCAAGTTGTTAAATCTATAACGTCAGAGTTATAGATATATCTGCAGTTCGGGTGGAGGCAGGATTCATCCGGAAGAGGGCTCAGCGTGAATGTGCACATCATCTTTTTCTTTTTTCTTTTTTTTTTGTATGCCTTGTAATACTTGGTATTTATTACAGTCGGCATTATATGCTATAATATTCAGATGTTATTCAGACCTTAATCTAAGACATGTTCCATCTTTCTGACTCACCTTAATTGTCCCATTAATTTTGGCAGATTTCACTGTTGTATTTTACAGATCTGAGAGAAGAAAAGGAAACTACATGAAAATGGCCTGTGGTGTTGCAGAGCAGTGCGGCTTCAATTGTGTTCATTGTGGGCTGATTCCAGTCATTTGACTAAAAATCTGAAACACTGCAAATCTATCGGCTCACTTCAAGAAATAACTTGATTGCCTGCATGCATTTTTTATTGCGGCTCCCCTGCTGGGTCTGAAAGGAATCTAAATACATATTTAATGAGGTCAACTGTAATAATAACTGTGTCCACGGGCCGGATTTACCAACGCCCTGCACCACAGCAAAACCCTTTTAAACAGCTACTGTGGAGATGTAACGAAGAGGACGCCACCATCTATTTTGGTGGCTGGCCTTATTATATACATTTGTACAAGTTTTCTATTCACAGCACAAAATTTGTGAAGGAGAATATTTAAATGAATCACAGAAACTAATTTACTAAGGTTTGCTGCACACAGTTTAGCGTTAAATTTAGCATAGATAAAAATAAAATAATGTGTTATTTTGGTGTGACATTTGTGAGTGTCTAGAGCTGAGTCCCTTTCTGCTCCTCAGGATAATAGTATTTTACTGAAACTGAGAAGAACTGAACTGTGTTTTGTTTTTTATCATTTCTGCACAGAGATCGGTATACAATTAAAACATCTCTGCGTGTGTTTTCTCAGCAGTGCACACACACACAGAACAATTTTGATGTAGTTTCTTTCATTTTGTGCTCTTCTACATGTTGTTTAAGTCAGCTGTTACACATAGATTTCAGGTTATGTGTAATAATGCAGCTGTCCTCTGGAAATATTCTGCACTCCACCTGAGTTTCAGTCCTCAAGACCTCATACAGTCCCCAACAATTTCTAATAGGCAAATTCTCCCTCATAGAAAACCATATTGATTTTTTTTCAACCTTTCAACCTCCTCTTATACATTTTAACTGCCACTCTGTTTTCAGAGAGAAACAAGTGTAAAACCTGCAATCTTAAACTGTGTCCAAATTCAGGGGCTGCATCCTGAAGGACCCGGTCTATGAAGACCAGGTCTTTTGAAGAATGCACCCCCTGAATTTGGACACAGCTTTAGTGTGTTTGTGTGTGTGTGTGTGTGTGTGTGTGTGTGTGTGTGTGTGTGTGTGTGTGTGTGTGTGTGTGTGTGCATGCGCACGTGCTTGCGCATGCGTCTGTGTGGTGGGTGGGGATATGGCAACACATGATGACACCTTATTGCATGGGCATTTACTTGGATGTGTTGTTGGGTCATTTGCCTTTTGAGAAACACACTGAGATGGGCTATTCTGATTAGAAGTCATCCATCTTTGTTTGGGGACATGCGTCCTGAAACCACTTTGATTGAACATGAACCTGATGTGGGTGATGCAAAACAACACCTGCAAAGGTTTTACAGAGTCTTGGAAGAAAAGAGAAAAATGATTGATGGTGAAGGTTCATATATGCTTGAAAATAACATTGCAGTACCAGTTTCCTCAAACTAGGCTTCTCCTTGTCTTCAGGTGCAAAAACCAGATAAGTACTGATTTCTGCAAAGTAAATGCGGTGACTAAGCCTGATTATTACACATTGCCTCACATCAAAGAACTTATTGATCAAGTTGGTACAGCTGAACACGTGAGCAAGTGTGATATACTGGATACTGGCAAGTGAACTCCCAGCGCTCAAGAAATATCTGTTTTCATCATAACATCTGGCCGCTACTCATATACAGTCACGGGTTTTGAATTATGTAACATACCAGCCACGTTTCAATGACTTGAAAATCATTTTTAATGGGCTGAAATGTTGTGCTGTCCATTTGGAAGATGTGGTGGTATATAGTATATCTGAGAGGTCTTGTAGGGTCTTTACCTTATAAAGCACCTTGAGGCGACTGTTGTGATTTGGTGCTATATAAATAAAACTGAATTGAATCATCTTGATTGCATTTGTGGTTTGTTTTTTTTTGAATGATTAGCAGATGGAAATTTGACTGTGAACCTGGCAAAATGTGAATTTGCAAAAGCAACAGTGACCTATTTTGGTAAGGTTGTGGGTCAAGGTCATATGAGGCCTGTTGATACCAGCTATTCAGGAGTTTGTATTCCCACCACTAAAAAAGGAACTCATGAGATTTCTGGGTCTAGTCAGTTATTATCACTGTTTTTGCTTGAATTTTTCAACTATGGTGCCTCTTCTGACTGATGTGGTGAAAGCAAAAGCAAACTTTATTTGCTCTGCTTCATGTCAACAAGGTTTTGTTAATGTCAGAGCTTTGCTGTGTTCTGCTCTCATTTTATTGGCTTCCAGATTGGATCAGCTGTTCAAGCTTTATGTGGATGCAGCCCATATTGGTGCAGGTGCTGTGCTCATCCAGGCTGGTAAAGAAGGCAGTGAAGAAGGCAGTGCTTCTTTTCCAAGACGGTCAACTCCCCACTAGCTGAATTGTTTAGTTATTGAAAAAGAAGCACTTGCATTAATTTTGGCTTTTTAGCACTTCAGAGTGTTTCTTGACTCTGGTCGGCTAGTTTTAGTATTTTCTGATCATAAGCCATTCATCTTTCTGAACTCATTGCACAACCCAAATCAGAGGCTCGTGTGGTGGGCCCTCTTTCTGCAGCCTTACAATTTAGACATCAGGCAAATCAAAGGCAAAACAGCGCACTTGTGCTGATGCAGCACACCTAAGCAGATGGGGCTCAGGGTACTGTAAAGCAGCCCAGTCAGAACCTCTCACCAGCTCTAGAAGATTTAGTTTCTCTTTTTTTTGGCATGCACATACTCTCCCACACTTTCCCTGTACTCAGACATTGCATACACACTGATGTACTGACAACTGTTCATACTAATCTTTGGTTTCTTTATTTAATTAAACCATTTAACAGTATTCTAAGACTATGTGTGTTCTCCCTCTTTTTATCACATTTGTTTGATTTGGGTTATGAAAAAGGGGTAAAGCACAGGGCCATCTATCTAACAAGGGCTTTCATCCAAGAAATGTTTTATATATATATATATATATATATATATATATATATATATATATATATATATATATATATATATATATATATATATATATATATATATATATATATATAAAAGCATATATATAAAGGCAAAGATTTCTGTAAAATTAAAGCTTCACCTCTGTCTTTACTATGCAGTCATCTTTCACTATGATTTAAAGAAATGATCAATTGAAATAGGTTTGGCCTACAACATATAATTCCGTGACTTTCTGGCTCTAAAGACTGCATCCCAAACAACGACATTTTGCCTGTATAACATGATTTCTTACTCTCCTCTGCCCGAGCTGCTGTCTGTTTTTTGAATACCTCCGAGACACTGTTATTGATTTTGCCCTGTCAACCTACATTAAATTTGTCATCTAGTGAAGAAGCCCAGGCCATGGTGGTAAGAACACTAAAGGGGAGATTGCATTATTTAAGCCCAACCCAAAGTGTCTGGGTTACCATGATCTCATATGAACATATAAGTAATCTTACAGTTTTTATTCAGCCATGGCACAACATGGTCTACTGATAACTTTGATCTCTGAAGCTAACTGCTGCAGGAGCAGTCGGTGTATTCAAGTACCGCTGGGAACAGTTTGGTCGCAAATTTTTATTATGAGCCAGATAAAGCACTCTTTTCCTCAGTGATTATATTGTGGCAATGTATTCCTTACGTGATGCGGTGTGTTAAAAACGCGTCTAGGCACAGACCGTCGCTTTTACTAGTGCTCTGAGCCCCCTATAGGTCGCATTCAGCCACCGGAGGGGTTGACATTTCCAGTGTTACAAAGTGGTCGTCACTGCCAAGGTGCGCTAACAAGGTTTCCTATTGTCTTTGAAGGCAGCACTGATCTTGCGGAGGTTCGGGGAAGCGCATCTGAAGCGCGTTCATGTGTCCATACACACAAACACGCGCGCGGGCCACAGTAGCACACCGGGAGCATCCCTGAAAGGAGGGACCGCTCGTTTTGGTTTACAGTCTGGAAGACTCGCTGTATTAGCTTTTGTCAAGCTTTATCAAAGACTCTCTGACGACGCATCATGATTCCGGGCTCTGCCGGGCCCCCTGGATGCTGAGGCGCGCACAGAAAACCACACTGGACCGGCAAAAGGACCCCCACTGACCGCGTCTCCTCCAGCAGCAGCAGCAAGCCCGAGACGGAATGTCAAGTAGCCCTGAAGAAACTCACTCCAGGGGCGGCGGCTCCAACCGTGACTTGAAGATGGCCTCTTCGAGCAGCACGTCCCTCGAGGATGGAAATCCACCACCGCTGCACCAAAACCGTATACGGCAGGTGGGTGTCTGTCCGCAGCCTGCTCTCTCTCTGCACTAGCTGGACCAGTCAGCCGTGTAACGAGCAGTCCAAACCGCTGATGCTGATGCTGTACGCTTCGGCAGAGCGGTCATAGGCGTTGCCGTGCTTTATCACATCGTCGCTGCCGAGCTGACAGATTTTCTCATATTGCTGCATAAATTGTGTTCAAATTAGCTGTTAATAATAGAAAAGCTCTTCAGTGGAGAAAATGCCATCTGTTTTGATAAGAGACTTAGAGGGGCGTGCTTCAGCAGAGTGTGATAAAACCCAAACAGGCCAGCTGTGCCAGTTGTTATGGCCGTCAAAATAAATACCGCCAGGTCTGCTCTATAATGCGCTTCAGTGAAGAATGTTTACAACTTAACGCCTGCCACTGGAAATTTACCGTGTGGATGGACTATATCCTCTCTTCAACAAACACAACACACTGCAAGTCATTTACCTAGTTCTGAATATTTGCTTGATTATTTTGAACTTTAGATGTTATTCTTCCAAACATTTGTAGATCCAGAGACTTGAGTCTGAGACCCGCAAGCTCAAATAATGACACACACGCAAACACACATAGTATGTAGTATCTGCTTAGTTGTGCTTCTGTTGCTATTTTTGTTCTGTTTGCTATTAAGTCCTCCTATGGGCTGAAATTCCTTTCTTCGCTCCTCTTCCTGTGTGTGCACCAACATTATTGCATACAGTCTTGGGTCACCACTCATTTCTAAGCTCAGCAATTTACTGAAACGTGCAAACACACATGAAAATACAGTATATAAAGCAAAAGCAGAGGTTTTATAATTCTAGTGAGCTCACATCCTGAACTCTCTAAAACAGATTTCTTGTAGTCTTCAGGAACAGTTCTCCAGGCTTCTTGAAGGACAGTCAAGGCTCTTCTTTGGATGTTGGCTGCTTTTTGTTTTGTTCTTTGTCAAGATGATCCCACACTCCTTCAGTGATCTTGAGGCCGAGGCTCTGGGAAGGCCAATCCATGACTGAAAGTCTTCCATTGTGTGTTTTTCTCTCCAGCTGTGCTTTTACTGCATTGGCAACGTCTTTGGAATCATTGTCATGCTGAAAAACGAAGTCGTTGCCTATCAGATGCTTTCCAGATGGTGTTGCATGGTAGATCAAAATCTGACAGTACTTTAATACTTTAATAATTCCATCAATTTGGACAAGATCCCCAATACCACTGGATAAAATGGAGTCCCAAACTATGACAGGGCCTTCACCATGCTTTACAAATGGCTGTAGAAACTCGCTTTTGTAACTCTCTCCTGACCTCCTGCATACCTATTGATGACTGAACCAAAAAGTCCTGCCACATCATTTTTGTGCTCCCCTTGGTCAAATTTCTTCAGATTTTTAATGACATAATGCACACCATGCTGAGTTAAGCTACATTTTTGGCTAATAGGACTTTGGGAATCACCTTGGTGTTGCAAAAATACTATTTTATGCTTGTCAAACTGTGTAATTGCTGCCTTTTTTTTGTTTTGTTTTGCAGATTCAGGTAAAGAAATGAAGCATAGTTAGGTGCCTTTTTTATACTTGAATGATTTATAGGTTAGTGTTAAGTGCGTTAACACTAACAAAGAAAACAAAAACACAAAAACCATTTGTCTGAAAATGGTCAGGTCATTCTCCAGGCTTTCAGAAAGCTGGAGAACTATAGCTCAAGACCACTTTTAAAAAATGACATGAAATTCTGGATCCTTTGAAGCAAAATATAAAGAAAGTTTAGACTTTTGCACAGTACTGTATATTTGTCATTAAGTTCTAGATTTATTGTTATAAATCCATATACTAGGAATCCACAAGTTGCTTTTCATAAATTTTAAGTATAAAAAAGAAAATGGATGTAATCATACAATGTGTGTGTTCGGCTGCTCAATGGAAGTGAGTCAGGAGATGGTAGAGGGTTGTTTCCTGTCTCAGTGCACTCTCTGGGGCTAATGTGATTTCAGTAATGGATTGTGGTGCTACATATACGCATGCACACAGACAGACACTTAGACCCTTCTTATGGGGTGGGGCCTTTGAGCTCTGATACTTCGATGCACTCAGGAGTTTCTTTTTATTGAATGGCATTGAAATGTCAAACGGCACACTGCTCAGCCATGAGTTTGTTTCTTCACCTTCAACCAATAACATAGTGTGTATGAGGACTACTGTAGTTAGTTTTTTTTTTGCCCCATATTTAGCTAAATTTGAACAGAAAAAAATATGAGCAAACTAGTAATTTATCTGTGAACTATGACCGATGCTCAGCATATTTATGTTGATGTGGTCTTACATCATAAATTTCTTAATTTTCATTGAGTGTGGAGGCTTTTTAGAGGCTGAACTGGTAAGATGAGCCACATCTTACAGGTTCTTATCCAGCTGAAATTAACTGCATTTATTACAATTCACATGGAAGTATAATACTGTTTGTCTTATATTTTTTCACATTTATTTATTAATTTATTTATTTTAGAGACCAATATATTGGTTGGCCAATAATCTGACATTGCCCTTGTATAGATTTGTCACCGTCATTCCAATATACAGTGCTTAATAAATTTATTAGGCCATCACCCATTGCAAGGTTTATACCATAGCTGCCCTAAGTTAGCATTATTGGTAATTACCAAAACCATTTTTTAGGGTTCTGTAATGGTTAATGCACCAGTATGCAGGAGCTCTTTCTCTCGTGTTTGAATGTCGTGCTCAATTCATTTCTGCTTTCTGAGTTAGGTAAAAGACATGAAGCCAGTTTATTTGCCTAATAAATAACAATATAATTTTTTTTGTTTGTTTGTTTGTTTTAAACAGGTTTTTGACTGATTTGCAAAATATTTGTGCTTTATTGTTTTTAACGGCAGGTGGGCCAATAAATTTGTTAAGCACTGTATACCTACAGTCAATAACTCTACAACAGAATGGCTGGAAAAAAAGACAGGAATCAAGATGTTGCAATGCCCCAAAGTTCAGACCTCCACCCAACTGAAATGCTGTGGTTGACCTTAAGAGAGCTGTGTGCTATCATATTCCTGCAAACCTCACTGAACAGAAGCAAAGTAAAGAAGAGTGGGGCAAAATTCCTTCACGACAAATTGGGAGACTAATTAAATGATTACTTCAAGTTATCACTACTTAAAGTGGTTCTACAAGACATTGAATCATGGTGTGTTCTTAATTGTTATAAGAGTCCTCTGAAAACTTTCTTTTTCACATAACAGTATATATAATATTTTTTCTTTTTTACAGAGAACAATGCAGAAAAAAAAGATGCCTGAGGCAACGATCAGTAACAAATGATTTGTTCAGTAGAATGCACTGTGTGCATAATGCGTCACAGCTGAGCAAACAGTGGTGCAAAGTCAAAATACCTTAAAGAGTCAGCACCCCTATATCACAAAAAGACATGAAGAACAAAATCTATGAAAAACTGTGCTTAAAGTTAGTTCAGATTTCTGTCTATATCTTCTTGATGTGTGTGTGTGTGTGTGTGTGTGTGTGTGTGTGTGTGTGTGTGTGTGTGTGTGTGTGCATGCGCACACTTTGGGGTATACACTGTACACTTACGGTTCACAGTTGTTTTGTGTTCATGTGTGCAATCATTTGGCTATTTGCAAGTCCAGCAGACATGAGTGACTCTGATACTGATACTTTCTTTTTACCTCTGTCTCGGTCCCCTTCCCCTTCAACTCCTGAGTCTTGTGCTTGCTTTATGTTGGACCTTCTTCACCAGCAGGCTTCTGCTTTGTCTGTCTCCCATTTTGTTAGTGTACACTGGTTTCATCGAGCGCTTTTTATATGCTGAAAACACATCTGCCGTTGCTGGAAATGGGTTTAATGAGAGCAGCAAAAATGAAGTAGCCTAAATGTGCGTGGCCCAGCAATGAGTGGTACAGAGCTGTAGAGTTAAGTGGGTTCTTCTGTGAAAGCGAGTCATTCCACATGTGATCATTTTATTCACTGTGAGTATAAAGAATCACACATTTTGGCCTCTTGGGTTACATCACTTTGACTTGCAAGGCACATCAAAGGGATACTGTCCAATTAACAGCCTTTAGTACAAAAAAATACCATTTTGTTGTCTTCCAAATGTGTATCCATCTGAGTGGATACTCTTGTTTTTATTTGTTAAAGGGAAAATATCTTTCTAGAAACTATAGCTTGGTTTGTGGAGAGTCTAATGCTTTTCGCAGACATGTCTCATAACAGGATTATTGTTATTTTGAACTGAACTTTCAAAAATTTGAATCCAACAGATGAATTTTGCTTTATCTCCACTGCACTGGCCAAACCACTGATAGAAAACAGGTGTGAAACTTGCAAAAAACAAACAACAAAAACAACTTGACAGAAAGAGTTTTAACACAATACACAGCTTTAGTGTTTAATATTATGAATAATGTAAAGCAAATGTAAAATGTTGAGATTGAGTTCAACAATAACAGGGCTGTGACACAAAAAGAGAACATGACTAAGGGAGACTGGGATGTGAAGATCTTATTTTCAGGTCTAAAAATACTGCCTGCCTCTCTCGTGATTGTCCTGGAGAGAAATTGCTTCTTCCCAGCCAAATGGCTTTGTGTCCACGTCTCTGCGCTCACTGCAAAGGACCAATGTCACTGTTCATTTGCACGCACTTCACCTGTTTCTTATTCAGGGCTTGGCATGAAGATCCCATTTGAAATGAATGTCACTACATGATCCCCTTCTCCTTCTTTTTACACCTTTTCTTGCGCTGCATTCCCTCTCCACTTTCTTTTCAGTTTGCCAGTTATCTTCCAGAGCTTCACTTTCTCCTTTTCCCCCCTTAACAAAGGGGTTTGACTCTTTAGCTTGGTTTTCTCCATATCTTTTTGGCTGCCTTTCCTACCCATCTCTCATTTCCCAGCAAATTAGCTCCCCTCCCCACCCCCTCCCTACACTGATTCTGCCCCGCACTCCTGCCCACTAGTCCCTACACTCAGGTCCCGATGTGCAAGGAGGTCAGATTACACTGCAGCCTTTGACATTTTCATCTTTCTGTTTTCCGCCTCTCTGTCTGCATCTTTTATGTCTTTCTGTATCTGCCTGCCTATCAATCGGTCTCTCTTTTTCCACTGGGAGTGTCATCATAGGACTCTGCAGGAAGGGAGTCCTAATGGAGCCATGAGCTTCATTGCATTACTTCAAAACAGCTTCATCAACATACACCCACATATGACCACAGTTATCTTCTGCTGCACTCTGCCCAGTAGAAATGTTTGGGGTGAAATACTGTATGTCCATTGAAATATCCAAACACACTTATAGATAAAAGCATTATACTGTATATCAGTATTTACCAGAGCTTTTAGAGCACATGCCTGGTTATAAATTCTTGCATAGAAACCTGTAAACGACTGCAGGCCAACAACTCGAGTACTGGATGGTTAAATGCCATTAACAATTTATAACTGTTTCCTGTGAAATGTGGGCTTAGTACCTGCAGATCATTTCTGTATAGATATGAGTCAGCAGGATACACCTGTCAATTACACTTTCCCACTACCCATGTACTATACCATCAGCAAAATGGCATACTACTGTAAATGTAGACAGCATTAAAGTTACCCAGGGTTTCAACTAATAATTATTTTCATTATAAGTTAAACCATCAGTCACTTTTTGGATGTTAAAATGTTAATCTATCCATTTCTTATTTTGAGAGTTAGTTAATTGTTTCATTTTTAATTAAAAAAAAAATGTAGTATTAGGGTTCCACCTGCATTTTCTTTGCTATATATTGAATATATTTTTGTAGTTTGGTGCTTTTGAACCAACGAAACAAGCTCTGGGAATATATGTCAAAGAATGCTAATTGGAATTTTCACTGCTATATTCAAAATTATGGCTTTGTCAACCTATTAATTGATAATTGATAAATAATTTCAGCAATTGCAATTATTTTTCAATACTGACATCTACTTTTTGTAAATTGATCTCAGAGAGTGACCTTATTAGAAGATGTTCTTCAAATACCAATGAGCCACGTTGCTGACGAGCTCTGATGCAATGTACAAGCAATACATATGAGTGTTCAGTTTCTGTACTAGGTAATGGTGATAGGGTGAAGAGAAATGCATTGGTATTCCTGTCCCATATCCAAAATCCAAAGTGCACATGAGCATGTCTATACTGGGGTACAAACAACATCCTGACACAACCTCATAGCTAGCTGGGGTGCCCTAGTTATTTGACACCATCTTTCACTGGCATACCTTTTCCTTATAGGTGGTTCAAGGACAGAGATAGCATCACTTGATGTGTCATGTCATGGTTCATCATCCTTGTGCTTTTCTAATTTAGGGAAAAGTTTGCTCACTGAAGCAGATGAAATCATACAGAGAGAACTTGAGAGAATATGAGCTAAGTATGAGGAAAAACTAGCAACACTATGTAAATATTGTATCGCTCGAGATGCGTCCTTGACTCCATGGAGGGCAGTTGTTGTTTTTGGACTGGGGTAGTGGGAGGCATTTAGAAGTTAATTTATTTATAATGGCCTTATAACGCTGATTCCCGTTAGAGAGAAACAGAGCAGGGTGTGGTTGGTGATCAATGGACTTCTCAGAAGCTCAAACATGTCTATGTAAATGTGCACTCTCTCCAGCTGTCAGCTCCTTTCTAATACTCCTCCTCTCCACCCGTCTCTGCTGCCTCTTGCATCAAATTTAAGTTGGGTAAGTGAAAGTTTTCTCACAGGAAAACACATCAAAGCTTTTCACTGTGTTGCTGAGAATAGGTTGGCTCATCGAACTAAGTGTACACACACGTGTGCGCAAACACATGGCAGCAAGACATCAGACTGCTTTTTTCACATGCAGAGGAAGATGCTGTGACACAACTTCTAACTCATGCAGTTGCAGCATCAGAGTGCAGTTTACCTCCTTAATGCCTGATTTATACCCACGCTTGTTAGAATTCATTCTGGCATTTGTGCCACTTTTTTACGTTCTATTTAGGTCTAACATTTCCCTTTTTTGAACTCACATCACATATGGTTAGATATAAAAATGGGCTGAAAAAAGTGACTTCTAAATAAATGGGTATTCTGCTCCCATCTGTTTCATTTTCTCTGTCACTGTCTCACAGTTTTATTTTATGTCTGTCTTACTAATTGTCTGCGCAGTTCTTTCTCTCACAGCGTGACAGCATCGCAGCATCACTCAGCATTCCTGTATTACTGTGCACTGCAGTGAATTTTAGGTCACACGCTTCATTATTCATAATACATTCAATTTGGAGGTGAAATCAGTTTCTGCCTCAATACCCGTTGTCATCTGACACAGCATAATTGTGTTATTCTAGCACATGAAAAGAATAGTGAAGCTCAAGTGAAGGTGCACACAATTTACTGTATAGATAATTTTCCAATTCTAAATTGGCTGTAGGTGTGAATGTGAGTGTCAATGATTGTGTGTCTTTATGTGTAAGTCCTGCAGTGGACTGGCAATATGTCCAGGGTGTACACTAGCTAGGATAGGCTCCAATCCTATCCTGGGAGCTTCTTAGCCAGATGTTTAAGTCCCTGCTTTTCCATTATGTAACCGCATCTGTAATTTGCATTCACTGTTTGCATTTCTTGTCATATGGAGTGCAACAAGTGAGTGCTCCAGCGACTCTAGGTTGAGTAATTTGTTTACATTTGGGTTGCACACTAACAGATACAAGTATCTCCTCCTTGTACTTGATGGTGTTTTTGTCTCAAGTGGCAAAACAAGTTTGTTGGATATTTTGCAAAGCATTGGAGGTTGCTGAAGTAGCTCACTTTTTATGTACTGTCATTAGAGGCTGACACGCAGCTCTCACTGTCTGACATACCCAGGCTTGTCTCATTATTGAGCACACTAGAGAATGTAAAGGCATGGCTTTGCTATAGCAGTGATATATGATGTGACACTTTTATGCCATGTAAAATATTACACAGGTATTATCACAGACTATATCATGTGGCACAACCATAATACTTTGTAGTGTATAGTGCTGAAATTACAGCCTATATGCATAACTATGGACAGCTGCTCACACATTCACAGGGATGTTTGATTTGGCAGATTTTTTTACACCAGATGCCCCTCCTGGTGCAACCCCAAAGAGATTTGTGTCTCCTCCTGGCATCGAACTGGAGATCTTTCACTTATTAGGTAAATGTGTACATTATGGAGCCACGCAAAATGTACTTCAGTATTTATTACAGAACTGCAGACCGTTGTCACGATATCTGGTATGTACATTGTTATTACTTAACAATGATAGCATCTGATAATAGGATGGCAGTCTTATTCAAGTGTTTATTTTCCATTGGCTTCAAGGCCTCTCTCTCATCTAATTAAAAGGAAATGCAAGCTGACATCATGTGTTCCCAAGGGATTGGGCAGAACTTCAAAAAGGGGAAAGCTATAAATTTGTATATTGGCCATTTGCAAGGTAGTGGCTATCTTACTAACCCTCATGTATCACAGGGATGTTGCTTGTAGCTGGAAAGCATCGCATTTTACTGACAGCTTTTAGATATAACACCTCATAAACTTGCCATCAGTTACGGGACGTGAATAATGAATTTATTGATGTGAGCAGTTGCTTACACTGCATTACTGGCCATCTGGGTTCTCTTACAGTGCTCATAGGTTATTTGGGAAAAGAAAGACATTGAAGGTTGTGGCATTATGTAACAAAAAGTAAAAGCTGCTCGCAATCAGTTAATGTAACCCTGCTGTTTGCCTTTAGCGCTCGTGCCTGTGTGTGAGGGTGTGAGTATTGGGGGTGTTAATGTGGCTGTAAAACAGAAAAACAAATGGAGCAAGTCATGTTATGTGCAAATCAGCAGAGTGACTAATGAGAGTTTTCCATTTGTGTGCGTTTGATTCTCTGCTTATTTACAACAAGGTGTGGTCCATTTGACTTCTTCCTTCATTCGACTTTCTCTCTGCGTATATCATGTGTTCGTGTCAAGGTTATGTCCTGTCTACAATATGCCTTTCTATTCCATCTCATCTCATTTCAGCCCCTCCCACCAAGTATCCTTGTTTTTATTACTTACTGTGTGTTTGGGTGTGGTCTGGTCTGGATTCTTAACTGCCTGCTTTGTTCACTTTCTATTAAATTTGACTGCATGATTTGGTTTTGGGATTGACGGAGAGAGAGAGAATGTGTGGTGTGTATTTTATGGCTCTGACCTTTCTTAAGCACCAAAATAGGCCTTCAAAATGACTTGGCATTTAAACATGGTCTCTAAGCCAGTCTATTACTACTGTTTCAATGATACATTTTATTCATTCTGTTATACAAATATGAGCAGAACAGACATAATTCATGGGCAGATGATTTATCTATTAGAAATAACATATAGAGATAGCAACTTGCAAAGTCATTTGTTTTTGAAAAAATTGTATATTTGTTGTTTTTATTTGTTTTTTTTTTCTGCATATGCTGTTTGTAGATCTTGTTGGCAGATTTATGAAGGCACCAATTGCAGTTTTCTTGGTTGAGTCCAATTTCTGATTGTTTTTCTAAGTGTGACCAATTTTTGCCAGTTCTGATTCTGTTTATCAAAACTATAACTGAAGCAAAACAAAATATTATGTTCATAATTTAAAAAATGCTTAAACTTTAAAAATTTCCTCAAACTTGATGCTTACAGGATTTTCTCTCACTTAAACAACTGAAAACAAAGTGCTCTGCTACTGGAAAGCGGCTCAAATAGTTAACTGAAAATGAGTTGCTGTACAATCACCTTTATATGACATTAATTTTACCTTACCATACAAAAGCAGGTGCAACAGATTTATGTAACAAAGCAGATATAATTTACTTACATCATTTTACAGTATGTTTGTAACTTCACCAGATAACAGGACATTGACCCTTTTCTGTTTTCTACTTGTCTCCATAATTTTCCCCATAACTGCTTTGATCCTTTGCTCATACCAATACTGCTGGTTTATGGCTGCCTGGCTCTGAGCTCTGGATAACTTTTGCTTTTGCCACATTTCCTTTGTTAGCTTCTTTAAAATGTCCATGTTCAGCAAGGTGGAGGCTAGTTAAATGTCTCATCAGGTTTCTTGTTATGTCCATTTTGTGGTGTTCCCCCTGTGGTTTATTTTGGCAAACTTTGTGTCTTCACTCACAGTGAGGAGGCTCCAAAGTAATGGACAAGGACATTTTAGCATATATTTATGTCCATGAGTGTGCGTGCAACTATTTGCCTGTGCCATTATGCATGTGTTGTGCATGTGTGAAATGGACCGGCTCATAATTAGATGTACATGAGACTGACTGGCTGGTCATTCCAGGCCGAGCACGCTGGAAGTTGGCCATTTCCGGTTCATGGATGGTCGAGAAGTACAGCTCTACCATGCGTAATTTTTGTAAGTAAGTGTTGGCCCAAAAAAGAATTGGGCGGCTCTCCTCAATCCCTGTTCCAAATTTCAGGGGGGTATGAAAATTTTAAAAGCTTTAAGAAGTTTATATGAGTCATTTCAAACAGAAAGATGCATTATCTGCTGCAAGACACTCATCTCTGACAGAACGTCACTAGTCAGCACTGTAGCTCCATTAGCAGATACAATAATCGTTATCAACTTAAAAACCACTCGGAGACCGCGTCTTCCATCAAGGATAATACCCTAGCTCACAATTTTAAAGAAAGTGATCCAAAATCTAATGGGTTATTCCTTTGCTTATGCTCCACATGTGTGCTCAAGTTTCATAAAAATTGGGTAGGTAATTTCTGCATAATCTTCATGACAAATGGACATGACCCGTTATATTACCACAACTTAAGCAACATCCAAAGCAGCTACGTAAGCAACGGCAAAACAAATAGCGATTACAGTTTAATGTTGCCATCAGAGTTAGAATTCATTTTCTTGGCACTGGAGAGCAAGTACTATCTTTTTAAAACCCTGTTGCCTTTTGATGCATTCAAATTCTTTTTGAAAACAGTATTATTGCAATATAACTACAGTTGCCTATTGTATGCAGCTGGAAAATTGAACACAAAAGAAAAGAATAAAGAATAAACAGGAACAAAATGAAACATAGGTGTACAGTGTGAATCTGGTTGTTTCGAACCCCCTTTACATATCAAAGCATGGGTTTGTCTGCATATGAAAAAGCACTTGTACACTTCTGCAAACACTTAAAGTTTGCATGTGTGCTCATCTCTGCTTCTGCCATATGTCTATCACAGAATGCTAATGGGCCAAATAAAAGCCTTTGGATCTATAAAATGGACAGCAGACCATTAACCCCTCCCCATGTACTAGATCCACTGAACCAACAGAAACAAGAGCTCACATCATCTTTCAGATCTCCCATCAGTGTAACCTGAATCTCAAATGGAAAACCGCCTACATACACACACACTTCCTCACATACACATACATTTGCAGACAAGCAACTGTAGCATTATTACTTATTACTGAGTACACTGTTTGTGGATCAACTAACATGCTGATTCATAATTATTGATTTTGTCTGTTAAATCTGAAATTTAAGATGTCAGGCAATACCAGGTTTTTTACTTGTAAAACAGAGTTGCCTTTATTTGACACGGGGAAGGTTTTTCATGCCAGATGCAAGGTCGATAAAAAGGACTATATAAAAAAGTTCTTAAAAGTCATTCTAAGTACTGAAAGACAGTACATGAATTCCTAGTATGGACTCGACTAACCTGTATACGTCACTGCAAATGGAGACTGCAAATGGAGCCCATTACTAAATACAGCCCCATGCAGTTCTACAGAATGAAAGCTTTTTAATCTTAGGTGATGAAGAATGACCCTTAAAACATTAATGACTTGCCTTCTTGTGTATGCTAGATATGCTGTTGCTCTTCTGCATACTTTGGTTGCAGTGGGTGGTCATTTAAGTTGATGGTGCCTTCCTTTCAACTTGAAGCAGTCTGACCATTCTCCTCTGACCTCTGACATCAACAATCTGCATTTTTGCCATTCTCTGTAAAAATGGTAGAGATGGTTATGCATTAAAATCCCAGTAAATCAGTGGTTTTTGAAATACTCAGTCAAGCTTGTCTGGCACCAACAGCCATGCCACATTCAAATTTCACTTAAATCACTTTGCTTCTGCATTCTGATGCTCAGTTTGACCTTCAGGAGGTTGTCTTAACCATCTCCCCATGCCTAAATGCACGGAGTTGCTGCCATGTGATTGACTGATTACATATTTGCTTTAATAAGCAGTTGAACAGGTGTACCTAGTGAAGGTACACCTGCAGAAGACAGTACATCATCTGTAATCAGAACAAAACTTGCAACTGGAATGTGTCACTGTAACAACATGCTGTTTGCTACTCTAAGTATTTCAACGTGTGGTGCATTTCAAGCCATGATGCATATACATTTAAAATTACAATGGCAAAACAAGGGGTTACTGTAAAATTGTACTGTACTGTAGGCACAGTATACTTTTTGAAGCATTTGTTAGAAAGCTTGTTTAGGGTTCAGTATCTTGCCCAAGGATACTTTGGCTCGCAGTCTGGTTCAGTCAGGGATTGAACCACCAACCGTCCGATTCGTAGATAACCCGCTCTACCTTCTGAGTCACAGTCACCCCACTTTTTTAATAAGTGTTCAACATTGGTCTCAAAAGCAAGTCTACTATCCAGCCACAGTTTCAGTTCTATGACTACAAATGAATAGGTGACCTAGTGAATAGCACGCTCTTTACAGAGTTTGAAATAAGTTTGTGCTCGATAACACAAATGTATCAAAACCAGACTTTAGATTTTCAGCTGGGGGTTAAGGGAAGAGCCAGTGGCATAAACAACAGTTGACATCGGGATAAAAGTGTACATTACAATTTCAGTTCATTATAATTTGTCAGTGATTATATTGTTTTTTGGATAAAATGAATAAAAGACATTAAAGGCTGCTTATTCAAAAAACTTGTGTACATCTTAGTTATTTCTTAGAATATTAATATCATGGATTAATAATACAGAAATGTCAAGAATTTTTTATTTGTGTTACTAGCAGTTGTTCTCTTTATTTTTCCAGCCATTATCACTGTTATTATATCAGATTATTGCGTTCAATCTAAGATCTATAGCTGTTTCATCAAAAAAAAAAAAAATGACTGCCTCATTCCCTGAGTCACCAGCAGAGAGCAGCAAAGGAATTCACTGAAAAATATAGTCTCCAAAGTCAGCTTTGTCATGGAACTAAATGAAGCAGTCAGGTTCAGTGCACCAGTTTTTATTACAAATATTATTACAGTTGTGTAGTGATTCAGCAACTCTGTCCCATTCATGATTACTAGTAGAAAGAAATGTTGCTGATGCTACTGTTGCTGACTGAGCCTGTGAAAACGTATCGGGCAGAATGTGTGAGCAGAAATAGAGGTGTGAGACTGTGCCCCTGTCACTGGTGCTGAAATTTCAAAGTTCTAACATTAGCTGCATTGACAGAGAGAGACCCTGACGCCCGTCTGCTTGGAGTGGGCACACACACTCACATGCACGAGCTGTCAAATTCAATTCTATCAGCCACCAGTACAGAGGGTGCAATGCAGTTGAGATTCAGACCAGCCCACTTTCCGCCCATGAAGGGGGAAGCCTGTAACTTGTAGGTAATTGGAAGCCACTGTTCTCTGCTCACTGGTCCCCCCCTCTGGAGCAAGTGGTGTGTCCTATTTTCGCTGTTGGCTCACAGTAGGAAAGCCTGCACTCAAGTTCACCCTTCTTTTCATGCTCTCCTCTTGTTTTCTCGTGCAGTCTTATTTAATTCATTTGTTATTTTGCAAAGTCTGCTTTATGCATATTTTCGTAAGTTTGTCATATGGTATAAAATAAACGAAACGTGTGCATAAATTGACACTATAAAACTGTGACACTATAAAACATCTTCATAGACTCTTTATTTATGAACTATGATTATACTGACAGAAATCAGCACTATCTTTTCAATTTTACACAAAATGACTTTGATATTCACCTTATATCCACCATTGTAATCCACCTTATGCCCCTTTCTGACCTATTAACCCTTACTTCTCCACATATTACCCACTGTCGCTGAGGAGGGAGAGCGTTTTCACAGCAGCAGAGAAAGTAGCTGTGTCTGCAGCAGCCAGCTGGCTGTTAGCATTCAGCCTCCCTAAATCTCTTACACAATAAAAAAATTCCTGTGACTGGCTCACATGCACATTAACACTCATGCATAGATGTGCACATACGCGCACAACTTTTTGTAGCCACATCTGTTCACATGGAGGGTTTTCATGCACATCTGGGCTGGGTAATTCCCTGTGTGTGTTGAAATATGCGATGAGGATGAGCGAGTGAGTGGTTCCTGTGCTCATTTTTCATCAGCCCTTTTCAGTCATCATGCCTCTTGTTCATGTTTGATAGGACCATACAAGTGAGTGATTCTTTTTTTTATCGGGCATCTGTAGGTGTGTGCCTGTGTTTTTGTATGAGGACTGAAATCCAGCTGCTGTGCAAGACAGAAGAAAAGAAAACTGATTTTTTTTTTCCTTTTATTGAGTTTGGGAGAACACTACTTGAAAGTTGGTTTTGTTGGGGGGGGGGGGGTTCAGTAATTTGAGAATAATCCATCAATATTTTGAGAAAGGCTAAAAGTAAAGGTATTTATATTTACTGTGCATTAGAGCAGGATTTATAAACTTTAGCACCAAGCAAAACAGACAGAAACATAGAAGGGTGAAGTCATGGCCCACGCTGCAGCCCATCTTAAGAAAGCTCGTGAGCTTGAGCAACACCCAGAATACAGAGCCCTACAGAAAGCCAGGGAGAAGAGGAGACGGCAGCGGGAAAGAGCTGAGCGAAAACGTCAGGTAAAACACACATTTGTCACATGTGGTGTGTGTTGCTACAATTTCATCACCGCATTCTGTTGTGTCCTTATTGTGAGAACTTATTCTAAGCTTTGGTGTTATGCTGTAGGATATCATAAGAAGGGGCTGTGGGGATTGCACAGATGTAAAGGTGGTTGAAATGCTTTGCTTAAAAAGAAAGCAAAAGTAACTGGAACGCTGTGTACCGTAACCATTACAACCTTTTAAGATTGTCATCTGTTTTTCACTTTCATAGCACTACCTAGCCCCTAGCAATACTAGTTCACATATTTTCATAAGTGACCTCGTGTACACAAAGCAGCTGTTAATGAGACATTCATGATAATAAGCAGAGTTTTGATTTTCATCCAGGGTAAGCATATATTTGGAAAGGCTACAGTGTATTATCGAGTATCCTTCATTACATGACTGACTCCAGGCTAATCTACGCAAATCCTGTACGGATACAGAGATTACAGCTGGTTCTCAATCAATCCAATCTCTGCATGAGGAGTTTGCTTGGCAAACAGCTGAATGAGGCAGACAGACAAGTTAAAACTGACTAAGCAGAGGCTGAAAAATATTCTTCATGCACAGACACACACACACACACCTGATTTTATCAGTAATGCCTTTCTGAATGTGTGATACCTTGTAAATTTTGTTAATTAATAAGGTTAATAATGTTATAAAGTATTAATTATCATTAACTAATGGCACAATGAAAAGAGAAGCATGGCTTTGATGAAGTGGCAAATGTGTCCAAAGTACAAAATATAAATTATGTAAAATTATGGCTGTGTAGTGAACAATTCTAAAAAGGTTGAATGTAGTGATGCACCTGTTTACTGACCAGAGATCAGAATTGGTCAGTTTTCAGTGTTTTTGGTCTGATTACGCATGTGCAACACACGCACAGCAGGGCACCCAAATAGTTGCCACACACCAACATGTCATTACTGTCATGAATACTCAGTGTTCACCACATGAGAACCTTTGTAACATAAAACCTAGTCAACCATTTAAATCACCAAAACCCAGCCAGACATGAACATTTTAAAGAAACTAACAAAGGCAAAGTGACAAAAGCTTAAATTATCCAGAGCTCAGAGCCGAGCACAAGCAAGCAGCCTCAGTATGAGCAAAGGATCAAAGCAGTTATGAGGACAATTGTGCAGATAAGTAAAAAAGAGAAAAATGTTGGTGTCATGTTATCTGGAAAATTTATAAACATACTGAAAAAAAATGAAAGTTACTGGGATATTTTTTTGTTCTATAAATCTGTTGCATTTGCTTGTTGCTGTTTTGTTTGGTAAGGTAAAATATGTCAGGTAAAGGTGGGTGTACAGCCCCTAACCCTAACTCATTTTCAGTAATTTATTTGTACATCTTTCCAGCAGAGCACTTTATTTTCAGTTGTTTCAGTGAGAGAAGATCTTGTAACTTCATGCAGTTTGAGAGCAATTGTAAAGTCGAATAATTTCACAGCAGCAGAGAAAATTTTGCATCGATTTTTGTTTGTATATGCTATCGGGTATAGTTCTCACAAAGAAAATCAGAATCAGCAAAAATCCGTATTGCCAGGTCACACTTACAAAAAACTGGAATTGGCCAAGGAATTTGCAGTTGGTGCCTTTCTAGCTGTAAGGTACTTAAATTTGATTTGATTGCTGTGTTCATGTTGGACTTTTGTCTGAGTCTTGACCCTTGGTGTTCCTGAAAAGCACTGTAGGCCATGTGGTCTACATTCTGACTGAAACCCAGCTGTTGTGCACCCTACTCTAATCTCTCGCTCTCTCTCTCACACACACACACACACACACACACACACACACACACACACACACACCATTGGTTGTGTAAGGTGGAATTGGAGGTCTAGTATGGTAAAAATAGCTAAGACAGGAAAGATAGTTAGGGTTAAATGTTTATGGCTGCAGTTGTTATCTTACAGCGAGAGAGGAGAGGCAGAGGAAGAGTAGGCAGGACTGGGCCTTGACCACATACAGCATTAAGTCAGACCTAGTGGCGTCTGATGCTCAGGAGTGCTTGCTGTGATCAGAAGGAACAACAAGGGAACATAGTAGTGTTAATTAGAGAAGGAAGCAAGATTTGGTAATTCATTAAGTTAAATTATTATGTTTGAACTGATACGCACAAATTTAATCCACTGTAGGATTAAAGGATGCCACCAGTAATCAGAAATGTAGGATTGAGAGGCTTTTAGCAAAGGATGCAAAGTGAGAAACTGCAAGAATTTAACAAGAATTGATCAAAGAGAGTAAAGAAAGGCCACAATATTCAGGTAAAGCCAGGAATTATTTTCCTGTCTGAATGGTAACCATGGGTAATGCAGCAACATGTACGTTCTGTGGATCAGATAAGGCTTTAAAG
The DNA here is from genome assembly GCF_007364275.1 of Archocentrus centrarchus. NCBI lineage: Eukaryota > Metazoa > Chordata > Actinopteri > Cichliformes > Cichlidae > Archocentrus > Archocentrus centrarchus. The sequence continues at coordinate 21,496,130 of NC_044346.1, read as the reverse complement.
ACCATTGGGAGTGACTGTGACTTAAATCAACACATTGATTACTACAAGGTTGCTGACGCTGGATCTGAAGTTGATGATTTACTGGTAAGAGATGGGAAGCAAAGTTATTTTGGTTATAATGCCTTTTTTGTTTTCTGGTAGTTACACTGAACTTTTGTCAGAAACAAACATGCTAATGTCTGGTTGTTTATTTGTGTGCTTGTGGTGACATCTCGTGTGGAGGGTGATCCACATCAGGGGTGTGTCTTAATCCCTGACGCGCAGTGCGGAGCTTGATGATGATGACCTTACTAGTTAACGCCCAGTGGTGATTGACTGACACATTAACATTTTAACCTCAGGTTAAAACCTTGTCAACACTCTCAAGTCAATAAAGGCAGTACTATTTTTCAACTAATGTGATATTCAGTTACAGTAGGACAGTAGAATTAAGAAATACCTGGGTATACTTTCAAAATTGCAATAGGTCATACAGCAGGAGCAAAAGAAATGCTGGAAAGCTTGAGGACAAGCAGTAACTGCTGGACATCTGGTGTTATAAATACAATGAGGAGACTGATTAGGAACAGGTGTGGCAGGTTAAACACAGGTGATACTAATCAGTGCAGGACAGACGGAGGGAAACTACCAAAGTCAGGAAGTAAAACTGACAACAGTGTACTGAGAACAGGAACTGCTAAATAAAGTAGGAAATGACTCTGAACATAACCAAAAACCCAAACAATGTTATCTATAATGCAAATATTCGGTATGAAAACCTGATGTAGGGATCAGCGTTAGAATCTCCATGAAATGAATGTAACTCAGCATAACGTCCGCTGATGTGGAAGAAACACTACACTGTGTGTGTGTGTGTGTGTGTGTGTGTGTGTGCGCGCGCGCAGCTGCTTTGTGCACCCTTGATGTCTGATGGTTAAATTTAGAGTAGCCTAGTAGGACACTGACACAAGCAGCTATGTAGCCATATAAAAACGTGTGCGTAATCCTTTATATTGTTTTTTCATATTACAGGAGCTTTAATGCACAAGTTTGTGTAAATAGAGCATGGGATTAAAGCATCACTTGTACTCGAATTAAAGGCTTTCAGAATTAGAAGACCCATAGGTCTGTTAGTAATACCCACCAAAACTGTTTTTGTGTACTGAGAAAAATCACTTTTTGTCTGATTAATGTAATGTGAATTTATTATGTTGTGCAACCAACCTTTACGCGAATCTTCCATACATGTGGCACTTTTTCCAGAATGAGGTCAATACACAACACAAAGGAAAATATAAAGATATGCTTGTCTGCCCGTTTCTAATATCATCCTAATTTCTGTTTTCTTCTCTAGTCGGACAGTAACACCAGCTTCCTCCGGGCTGCCAGAGCTGGGAACATTGACAAAGTCCTTGAATTCCTGAAAAACGGGGTTGATATTAGCACCTGTAACCAGGTAGGAAAACGTCTTACCAGCATCTGATTGCAAACAGATTTTGAACAGAGGTGATGAACAGTGACTGTTTTTCAGGTTTTATGGAGTTCAGTTATATTGTCCACAATTCCACGTTTGTGTTGTTTCATTTAAAATGAACTGCATTTCATGTTTCTTGTTTTAGTTTTAATATCAAAATATTTATTACAGCTAGTCTTTCCAGAATTGACACACCAATTACGTGAAGTCATATCTGAAATCTGCTGTTTAAGGCCTCATGTTGCACATACAATACATGCTACTGTCAAACCTGCTTAGACTAACCTTCGCCCTGCTGTGTCATGGTGACATCACACCACTGAGCTGGGTCACATACCTTAACCTGCCAGATCCCTTTTACAAGCTCACATCCACCCTCATAACTACAATTACTCATTTTCCCTCCCTCTAACACACCCATTCTTCCCTCCAAACTCAGCAGCTTTTGAAAGGTCTATGGTCCACTGACAGCTGTTCACCCCCCCCCCCCCCCCCCCCATCCCCCATACTCACCCTGTCCCACATTCCACTGAAGGGGAGGGATTGGAGAGGGTAAAATATTTCCCCCTACCCCTCTGCCGTGTCTACATCAATATGATTTATAGCGGTCACAAGACAGCTTAAAGTAGTGAGACTACGTGAGTGTACGTGTTGTGTGTGGGCATGCATGTCATTATTTCTTACTGTGTCATTGCTGTTGACTGTTATAGTTGGTTTGCAGCTATAATAAGCTGACCCATAGCTCTATTGTTTGTTATCATGGGGACCATGGATTCTGTTTTGTGCCCCAAGAGGGAAGCCTGAATATAGAAATCACACACGCACACACACACACACACACACACACACACACACACACGCACGCACGCACACACACCTCCTGTCCTGCAACAAGAGAGCCTTGCCCTTCATAGGATTTCTCGGTGGTCAGATGATCAAATTTGAGACCTTGTCAGCCAACCAAAAAATGTGAGGGACATTTTCATACATATCCTAGTTATGCCCTCACTGTTTGTGTGCGCAGAGACCAGTATACAGTGAATGTAATTTTGTTTAGAACCTACATACAATAATTGCCTGCATTTTTTTACAATTTGTTTTACAATTTTTACCTGCATATTGCATGCATTACGAGTCTTATTTTCTACTGAACGTGTATGGCATCTAATGAGGAGTGTCTCTACAATGATTCTGTTTAGTCAATACACAACATACAGTGATATGACCATGCTGGAAATGATGGCATAAGCCCAGATATGCTTTTTGAGTCTTGATATTTCAGAGAGATTCCACCACAAAAATACAGTGATTCTAGACAGATTTTCTCCAAAAAGATGAGTGGCTCATAATGGTCACAATGGAAAAGCACCCCATATATTATCACAGAGCCATTTTCTGAAATAATGTCAGATAATGAATTAGTAGAGTCAGTGGTCTGTTGATAAGAGCCTCAGAAGACATAAAATCATAGGAATCTAAGCAGTTCAGTCTGGATAATTTGATATAACAATTGAAGAAGTCAATTTCCTTTGCTCATATTAATGTGTTTGCAATTACTGTGCCCAAGATACAACAGAGGAAATGTATCTTAACATTTTATATGTATAACATTATTGGTGTTTTCTTTAAAAAGTTTATCCATTTGCAAAACGCCAAGAGAAGCTGAAGATTTCACACACCAATTTCATGCAGGAATTTTGAGTGTCGCCCTCGGTGCCGTGTTCATTAATAACTGAAGAGTCAAAACCTAGAAAGCAGGAAGAGAGTCGCAACAGCCAGAAACTGGCACCAAGGGCAGAAGGCTGTCCAAGTTAGTTAAAGAGAGGGAGAGAGGTATACTTCTAGCCTGCCAAAGCCTCTGTCGTACCACGCTTCTCCATTGCACAGATTTTATGAATGAGATATATAAATAAATATTGTTCTGTACAGATAATGCTTGTTCTTCTAGTTTTAAGCATGGTATCTTGATTGTTAGGGTTCCAGAGAAGAATGGGGAAATGCTGCTTAACATACATTTTTAATACAATATACCTATCTGCTTGCGCGTCAAGAGTGTGTGTAAGAGCTGTTTTGTTCCTCACAATTAAAGGCCAGATTTCCCCTCTAATCTACTCAAAATGTTAATCCTTGGTGAGTAATATTACTCTTTAATCTGCATGCATTTACATTATTTCCTCTAATGTCTATCCCCTGTGACATTTGGGACCATAAAACAGCACCAAGTATGAGTGATTTTTAATTTTTTTTTTTTTTTTTTATTACCATGTGTGATTATAACATAGTTCAGCGGTCAAAGGAGCTTGAATGACAGTCTGTGCTGGATGGAGCTCAACATTTTGTCTCATGCTAGGGGAAGCAACAAAGTGCCAGGGATCACTGTGTCCATTAGCTAAATGAAGCTCTAACGTACAACTCAGCTCAGAGGAAAAGGAGATTTAGATCAGTTTGTGACAGAATGCATGTGTGTTGTTTTTTCCTGTCTCTCCTGAAATGTGTAATGGCTGAAATGTGACTGAAAATAAGATCATTTTTGCTGTGTCAGGAAGTCCACCATTTCAGAACTGTTGCATAATGGAAGCTTGACTTTCTCCTTCAGCAAAGAACGCCTAGCCTATTTTTTTTTTTTTCTTTCTTTCTTTTTTTCATCTTCCAGTGCAGTGGACAAAAGTCACAACTGCATACTGATTTAAAATATACTGATGACATTAGTAGCTTTGGTAGTGTAACCTGACAAACATGATATACAGTTCTCCGTAGCAGAGTGCAGCCAGCATCTCAAGCTCACCCGATCACTCTGGCGGTGATAATGACACTAATCAAAATAAAATCCATCCACTGGTTTATCAGAAAAATTGAAATGTAAAGTCTTTACTAATCAAAACTGATTGTCTTTAAAATGCCCATGTTCAGCTGGCTCATTATGATTTAAGTGTCTGACAAGGTTTTCACGGTGGTCCTCCATAGTTTACTATGGCAATCATTGTGTGTTCCCTCACAGTGAGGAGCTTCCACATTAATGACATTTAGCCTTTTCCTGCGCCGCTGTGTGACCAGCTCATAATTGGACATACACAAAGCCGGTCAGACTCGAGAATGTTGGAAATCGTCCGATTCTGGTCCCTGGCCTGTTGATCGGTGCATCTCTGCAGATTTGTTTAAGACTTGTAAGAGACCCTGGTCTAGTGCCATGTGTGCCACTTTACTCATAGCTCATTAGAAACAGTTTGCAAAACATCTATGCTGACTTATGTCGCATGCTTATGCTTATGCTGTCATACTATATTGGTATCAACTATGTGTCATTTTTTTGTTTTTTTTAAAGTCATGTCACAAATCTCTCAGCCAGAGAGTTACTGATATACTTTGACCTTTTGAGGAATGCCCCCCTTTTTTTTCTTTTTTTAAAGGTTGACATTTTCAGTTGATTCTAAATATGAGTATCTGTGTTTGGGTACCCTCTATGACTGTGCAGAAATATGATACCCTCTTGGCTGTTTGGCATTTGGCAACTCGCGAGAAAGAAAGAGTAGGCGTGTGTCTATTTGTGTGAGAGTGCATATGCATGATGTACATGCACTATGGAAGGAAAAAGGCAATGATAGAGGGGTTAGCAACAGCTCCTCTTTTACATCAGTGCCAGAAGAGCCTCCAGAGCTTGGAGGCACATTTCCTTGCTGTCATTCATCTGAATTTGCCTGCAGGAAGAGAACAGAATACACAGACCTAGAACACTGGTTCTAAACCAGGAGTGTAGAGGAAGCAGGAGGTGGAGGACTGGTTGGAGTTCCATCATCTGTCATTTCTGAGTTGGAGCACCTTTTAAGAAGGCAAAATATAACAGAGCAAAAGATTAATGAAGATGCAGAATACCCAAAGGAGCAGTTATTTTGAATGAAAAAACAAGAACAACATTTCAAAGAGACAAAATCACAGGATGGAAAAAAAGGAGGATGAGGTGAACGTTTTTTTTTTCTTCTTTTTCTGTGTATATATGCCACCCTCAGAGGAGGTACATGTGCGTTTTTGAATAGGAGTAGATCAGCTGTGTTGTGAGTGCTTGTTGGTGTGAAACATTTGCACATTTGACACTGAACTGTGGAAAATCAGCAAGTTTTTTGACCCAGGCAGTTTTTCTTCTATTTTAATTCTTAAACACCGAAATCTCCAAATATGAATGAAATGAATAATATAAATCATGTATAGTAAAATGCAGTGCCAGGTTTCATTATTCCCTCATAAGTTACCACAAATTTAATCACCTCTTCAAGAATTTTATATAATTCACAGTGGTAGTTTGCTTTTATTGCAAGAGCATATCTGAATGCAGTGGATTGTGCAGTTCTTGATGTCATTAACCCTAAAACACTAATGGGAGATTCTCACTCATGTGAAAGTGAGTGATAGTGTTACAAAGCTCACGCTAGCATTCTAGGGTTAAGCCAATTTCCTGTAGATACCGCCTTATATCACGTAATGTTGGTATGCATATTGCCTAAGGTCTTTGATATGGGGGTGTCTCCTTGTAATATTATTCCCTGAGCACCATGCAGTTTCACTTCTTTTTCACATCAGCTTTTTTGAAATCTTCTCTTGTAATTATTTTCTTTTCAGAATGGTCTCAATGCATTGCACCTGGCGGCTAAGGAGGGACACAAAGAATTGGTGGAGGAACTGCTGCAGAGAGGAGCATCTGTTGACTCTTCCACCAAGGTACACGTATGAATTAACATTATGGGGGTTGTTAGTTAAAATAATTGTTGCTTTAATCACTACCTAGATATGAGCATAGCATGGTTTGCTCTTTGGCTTGCATTGGCAAATATAAATGTGAAATTAAAAAAAAAAAAAGGAGTGGGGGGTGATATTGACCAAAAGAGAAAGAGGGAGATGATGTAAAGGAATGCACATGTTGGTAACACAGTGCAATAAGTTGTAAAATAGTATAAAAATCATTCCTTCTCTGGTGAACTATGGAGTCATAAGAGTGGATATGAGGGTGATTTAAGATTTAACAAAGAAATGAGAAAAGAGCTGAATGTGGTTGAAAGTGTTGGCTTCACACACTCAGCTTCATAAGCATTTATAATTGCATCATGCACATTGATATTGTACCATTCAGTCGGAAGGAGTAATAGAAGACGAGAGTGAATGTGTAGTGTGCTTTTTGGCAGGCTGCTTGCTATGTGAGTTTGTGACTGTCTCATGACTCAGGCTTAACAGCTAGCAGCACTGAACAGCTGACGCAGAGCCTGCCACCTTGCTGTTAGTGTTCTTCTATTAATATGAATATTTCTTGGTATTAAGTGTAACCATCACATCCTGAAAATTAAAGCAGATATGAAATGAAGACAGTTGTGCAATATTAGTTTGCATAATTTGGTTTTAAAGGAGAAGGTAAGAGATGGGCATACATACTCGGTTGGTGGTCTTAACCCTGTTTTTTCTTTGTAGAAAGGAAACACTGCCCTCCATATTGCCTCCCTGGCTGGACAAAAAGAAGTAGTCAAATTATTGGTGTCAAGAGGAGCAGATGTCAATGCTCAGTCACAGGTGCCAATTAACAAGAGCTTTTAGATAATGCATTAATGTGTAACACAAACAACAAGAATAAGATGCAGTTTTGTTTTTGTACATCTGTATGTGTGTATGGACTGTATGCCTCTGCAGAATGGCTTCACTCCACTTTACATGGCAGCCCAGGAGAATCACTTGGAGGTTGTGCGATACCTGTTGGAAAACGAAGGAAATCAAAGCATTGCAACAGAAGTATGTTTGTGTTTAACATTTTTACTTATATATTAAATATTGACGGTAAATACATCATGTACTAAAACGGCCTGGTTTCCTTTTTGTCTGTAGTTGATTGTAACCATTTCACTTTTTTTTCTTTCTCTCTGGTCCTCCAGGATGGCTTTACTCCACTTGCTATTGCTCTCCAGCAGGGGCACAACTCAGTTGTCTCCCTGTTGCTGGAGCATGACACTAAGGGGAAGGTACGCCTTCCAGCACTGCACATTGCTGCCCGCAAAGACGACACAAAGTCTGCTGCACTGCTGCTTCAGAATGACCACAATGCTGATGTCCAGTCTAAGGTGAGGGTGGGAAACAGGGACAAGTTGATGGAGGGTGGAGGGGTTGTAGATGGGAGGGGAGAACAGAAAAGATGCTTACTGTTTTATGCAAATGTTGTATTAAGTCCTTCCCCTAACAGCCCTTCACCCTATTCCCCCTTTCTCTCTCAATGCGTCCTAACCAGATGATGGTCAATAGAACCACAGAGGTATACTGACTCATCACCTCTTCCTTTGATTTTAAATTTTGTCGCTTCTGACCATCTCTTTCAGCTCTTGTGTTCTGACCGTCCCCCTTACTTACTGAGGACTTTTGTGACATAGGGATATCCTGCATGTCAGACTTTGCTGTACTACACACTGCATGGCTGACAGTAAAACACATTGTGTTGTATTAGTAATTCCCTTAGAATGTCAGTTTATTGCACTTAATTACTAATCATTTGTTTTATAGTTCCTTTTAAAACATTTTTAACTGATAATTCTTTAAAATGTATTGGTTTTGCAGATTTTTATACTGAACTGAAACACTGAAAGCATTCAGCCAAAATTTCTTTTACTCTTCTCTTTCTATGCGTAACTCACAGCATGGATGTTTTTGTGCACGTTGATATTGATTTACTTCTCTGAAACACTTTGATCTCTGATCTTTAAGTTAACTCTGTTTCTTAATTAAATTGCACCATGTCTATCAGAATGGGAAGGTAAGGAGTGAACCGACCTACAACTGTATACTGTAGATATTTATAGATAAATAGCTAATATATAAATGTCCGTTTGTCCATCCAAGTAATACACATACTTGCGAGCCTCCATAGTGTTGCTTTGTGTATTTGAGTTTTGGTTTGCCCTTTATTTGGATATGTTTAAGGATTCAAAAGCAAAGTTGATTCATCTTTAGTTCTTTTTTTTAGTAAGCATGGCTGAATTTGAGCAGTTTTGCATGTATTATGTATTGGATGTGCTATTTTGGGATCTGCGCATTTTTTGTGCTCCTTCTTACACTGTTTTTTCAGCACGCTCTCTCTCATCATATTACTGCTTCAGCAGAGTCTGTTCCTGTATTCAACACAGAAAAGTCTCTTTTTGCTATTGTCTTTCTTTGGTTTTACGTTTTCATTTTCCTCCAAGTTGATCTATGCTCTCTAACCTCCTTCCCTTTCACTCTTCTCTCTCTCTATTTTCTCTTTTCCAAACAGAGTGGGTTCACCCCTCTGCACATTGCTGCTCACTATGGTAATGTGAATGTCTCCACCCTGTTGCTGAACAGAGGAGCTGCTGTTGACTTCACAGCCAGGGTAGAGCCAAATTCCTACTGTGTGGCTGTTTTGACATTGACAGTTGCAGAACACCATGCTATTTACCATCGTAGCATTCACTTTTAATCTAAATCTGTAATAATGCATTTTGCTCTAGCCCTTTAAAAGTTGCATTTCTTCCTGTGTGTTTTTAGTTTTAGTCAAACTTCCTATTATTGTCTATAGTTCCATGTCCTATACTGCCAACTCCTACTAACAGCAATGTCCAATAATTTGTTGTCAAGTTAAATTATCTTTGTTTCTTTATCTGCCTTATCAGAATGGAATAACACCTCTACATGTTGCCTCCAAGAGAGGCAACACCAACATGGTGGCCCTGTTATTGGACCGAGGTGCTCAGATAGATGCTAAAACAAGGGTAAAACTCAGCTTTTATTAAAAACCTGTAGTGATCATATAAGAAAGTGTGCAACCGCTTTTCAGGTCCTCTTGTATCAAAATCAGTAAACTGGATTAATGTGTGTATTTGTTTGTGCATGTGTGATTGTTCCATAGGATGGGCTGACACCCCTGCACTGTGCAGCCAGGAGTGGACATGATCCTGCAGTTGAGATTCTGCTGGAAAGAGGAGCCCCCATCTTAGCTAGAACCAAGGTAGACTGTGCCGTTACTGGGTCAGCGTACTTGCACTAGCATATCACTTATAATTGACACAATATGTTCTTTTGCCCCTTTTTATATCCCTTTGGTTCTCATCTCTGCTGCTGCTCTCTTCAATGTACTGCTTTTTAAAAAATCTGTCTATGCACCCATACAGAATGGACTGTCTCCGCTGCACATGTCAGCCCAAGGAGACCACATAGAGTGTGTGAAACTACTGCTGCAACACAAGGCGCCTGTTGATGATGTCACGCTCGACTACCTCACAGCACTGCATGTCGCAGCTCACTGTGGCCACTACAGAGTGACTAAGCTCCTCCTGGACAAGAAGGCCAATCCCAATGCAAGAGCACTGGTAAGGGTTCAGAGAAACAATTAGAGAAGCACCACAATTGGCATTAGGACATTTGCACATACAGAATTAGGCTAATTAATTGGTTAATCAGAATTAGGCTTATCAGGGGTCATTTAACCCCAAAAGTTAAAAAAACTCCTGACATAAAAAATAAGGTGCTAATTATAGAATTAAAGTACTATACTTCCTTTTTAAATACAGCTAGAGGTATGCATATACCTGTTAATTTTTCTCTTATTGTCTCTGCCAGAATGGTTTTACTCCTCTCCACATTGCTTGTAAGAAGAACAGAGTGAAGGTGATGGAGCTGCTAGTCAAATACGGCGCATCCATACAGGCAATTACTGAGGTGAGATTGTTTTAGTATGTCAAAATATCGTGGATTAGTATAGTACACTTTCACCCTAACATTGTTCTAAATTTGCATATAATGGTTCTCTGTATTGTTCATGACTGTTCTTTATTACAGTCTGGTCTGACTCCCATCCATGTAGCTGCTTTCATGGGTCACCTCAACATTGTTTTACTTCTGCTGCAGAATGGAGCTTCTCCTGATGTTCGTAACATTGTGAGTGGTAATTTGTTCAGCTCAGTGGCCAGCGCTTGGAAATACACATCACAAAATAAACACACATTTTTCATCTATCATCATTTCAGTGCAAGCGCCCGAGGCCATTCTTATGTACATTTTGTGTTTAGCGGTGTCTTAAAGCTTATCAATGTTCTGCCTTTGCATATCAGCGCGGTGAGACAGCTCTCCATATGGCAGCACGAGCAGGACAGATGGAAGTGGTTCGCTGTTTGCTGAGAAATGGAGCGTTGGTAGATGCCATGGCCAGGGTGAGTCAACTGTAAACATTAAAGTTAATCACTCTTTCCTTCTGTTTACATAAATGAATATATTTCATGCACTGGTTTGTATGGCTTATGTCACCTGTCTCAGCTCTGGCTGCAGCATCACTGTTCATTCTAATTTTACTGCTTATGACTGCTTCATTTTCCGTTATCCTTATCCCGTTATACTAAAACATGTTAAACCTTTTCATCCAACTACAGGAGGATCAGACTCCCCTCCACATTGCATCCCGTCTGGGGAAAACAGATATTGTCCAGCTACTTCTACAGCACATGGCGTACCCAGATGCTGCCACCACCAATGGCTACACTCCTCTCCATATTTCAGCCAGGGAGGGGCAAGTGGAGACCGCTGCTGTGCTCCTGGAGGCTGGAGCTTCACACTCAATGGCCACCAAGGTGAAAAATGGGTAGATGCATATAGACAGATAAATACCATGTGATAAGGTAAATCAGTGGAATTTTAATTTCCCCCTTTTACATCTACAGAAGGGATTCACTCCATTACATGTAGCAGCAAAATATGGAAGCCTTGACGTAGCAAAACTTCTCCTTCAACGCAGAGCTCTTCCTGATGATGCTGGCAAGGTGAGCTGAAGATGTAGACGTAGATTCTGAAACAAAACCTAACATTATTTGAGGGTGATTGTATTTATCTCAGTGAGAGAGACACATTACATGAAATGTAAAACAATGTCAGATTGTTTTCTCTGAAATACACATTATGGAATACAATAAAACTGATCTGAAGCAGAAAATAAAAGAACACAACAAAATCATAAAGGTATGTAAAAAGTGTAATTTAGCCAAATGCTTCCTCTTACAGAATGGCTTAACTCCACTACATGTGGCAGCTCATTACGACAACCAAGAGGTGGCGCTGCTGCTCCTGGATAAAGGGGCATCACCTCATGCTACTGCAAAGGTTAGACAAAGAGTTTTAAAGAAAAAAGTACATGAGAAAGTCACACTTCTTTACATGTAATGCATTAATCTTACTTGCTTGGAATATGTTATCTTGCTGATAGTGTCACACTATAGCTTTGATGCTATGTTACAAGGCCATATTGTTATCACGATATCTATCTTCTTTCCTTTCTCTGTTTTTAGAATGGCTACACTCCTCTTCACATTGCAGCCAAAAAGAACCAGACAAGCATTGCTTTAGCGTTACTGCAGTATGGAGCAGAGACCAATGTTTTAACCAAGCAGGGAGTCAGCCCTCTGCATCTGGCAGCTCAGGAAGGACACGCCGAGATGGCCAGCCTCCTGCTGGGAAAAGGAGCTCATGTGAACACAGCCACAAAGGTCACACAGAAGCACAATTTTTTAATGCAGTTGGTTTTGTTAACACTATAAGTCATCTGCACAAATATGGCATTCTGCTTCAAAGTGGATTTGATTGCCAATCAGCCATTGAGAATATGCAGCGACAGTGTAGTTACACTGATGTAGACAGTTCAGCTTATATGTATGTAACCTTCCACACAAGAAATACATGTATGTGCTTCGTATTTTACAGAGTGGACTGACTCCTTTGCATCTTGCTGCCCAAGAGGACAGAGTCAATGCAGCAGAAGTACTGACCAAACATGATGCCAACTTGGACCAGCAAACCAAAGTATAGACATGCATATACATGACAAATTGACCAACAAGCATACACAGAAAAAAAAGTAGTTAATCAGCAGCACAGTTCAGTATGTCTTCGTGTTTATCCACTGGTGCAGTTTATGTTTACCTGCTGATATGTAAGTGACTCACATACACACGCATGAAATTTGAGGCATCTAGTGGCATTTTGAAAACAAAGTTTGCATCATACATACAGGAAGCATTATGAGTCAGTATACTTTCTTACAGCAGATCAGTCTGTTTTCCTTTTCTCATCTTCTCCTCCTTGCTACATTTCAGCTTGGATATACCCCTCTGATTGTCGCCTGTCATTATGGAAATGTCAAGATGGTTAACTTCCTATTACAACAAGGTGCCAGCGTCAACTCCAAAACCAAGGTTGTGTTCAAATCTTATTTTTGAAGCATGCAATCTCTGTTTAAGTTAAACTGCAAGAACAGCATGAAATTAAGGCCAAATATAGCATCACTTTCCTTTTAGTTTTTACTGTGACTAAACAAAATGTGGTTGTTTTTTGTTTTGTTTTACAGAATGGTTACACACCACTTCACCAAGCAGCACAACAAGGGAATACACACATAATTAATGTTTTACTACAACATGGGGCCAAGCCCAGTGCTACTACAGTGGTAAGAGAATAGAGCTCAACTCTCATTTTTATTAGTATAAAAAAATAGTTTTTTTGTGCCGCTGTATGCTATGCTATATCCTTCTCTCTGTTAGAATGGAAACACCGCTCTGTCAATTGCCAGACGTCTGGGTTACATCTCTGTAGTAGACACACTGAAAGTTGTCACTGAGGAGGTCATCACCACCACAACTGTAAGCTCATGATAGCTTTAACCGCTGGATATGCAGTCAAGCAATTTAGTCCTAAAATTTCCAGAAAATACAATCTAACCTTTTTCTATTTTGGTTGTCATTTTTCCATGACTGTGAATGGTGTCACATTAGACGGTCACAGAGAAACATAAACTGAATGTTCCAGAGACTATGACTGAGATCCTTGATGTATCTGACGAAGAGGGTAAGTTACTTGAAATGTGGAAAACAATCATTTACTGTGCTGCTTATCTATATCAAACTCCCTTTTTACAGGCAAAGTCATGACTGATCTTAAGGAAAATTATAGCTCATTCTTTAGTAGTCATAAAAAGTGTGTATTGTAGGTGGTGTATAGTTTGGGGTCTGAAAACTGTATGTTTCATAGCTCTAAGGATGGAAGAAGAACCATTATCTGACATTTCTGTGGAGTTGGAAGGTACAGCATCTGTGCTTGGTGTGCAGTATTTAATTTTTTTCTTTTTTGGGGGGGGGGGGGGCTTGAATTAGATCCAGAATTCTAGGTTCATGAACTAACTGCATGTCAAATTTGATGGTTTGACTGGTTTGATGGTAGGTTTGATGGTTTGATGAGCTGAGAATTAAAGTAGAAGGGAACTGAGAATATGTTTAAACAATCTCACGTATTTTCCCCCAGAGCTAACATATATATAAATTTTAATTGGTTATAACAACTGTTGGCATTTTTGTTTTATCTCTTTTCTAGGTGAGGACACAATGACTGGCGATGGGGGAGAGTATCTAAGAGCGGAGGACCTCCGTGAGCTGGGAGATGACTCTTTGCCAGGACACTATCTGGATGGCTTCAACTATATGAGCCACAACCTGGACAGGTCAGAAACAACACACATATATTGTATTTAGCTTAACAGATGTCTAAATTTGCTTAGAGCATACCTTCCTCATCTGCTGTTAGCCAAGCTCATCATCATCCACAGGAAAACCTACAGTAATACAGATAAATTCAGAAAAAAGGCACTGAGAAAATTCACCTTGGTTTTTCATCAGGCCCCAGCACACCCCTATTCACCAGAGTTTCCATCAGAGAGAAGGAGTTCTCATTGAAGAGATGCTTACAAGTCACCAGGTGAGGATAAGGTGTAGTATCTGTGTGGTGTAACCTTACTTAAAACTTCTTTAGAGTTTGAGTCCAACCAGCCTGTTGATGTTTGTTGGTCTTTAGGTGTCAGCACTGTCTAGAGAACATGAAAAGGACTCATTCCGCCTGAGCTGGGGTGCTGAACATCTCGATAATGTTGTGCTGTCCTCCAGTCTGCTTCATTCTGGGTATAAACACACAAAGAAAAATCCACACTCTTTTTTTGCAAAGAAAATCCAAATTTCAGGACTTCAGCCACTTGCAAACTCAACATGAGCATTCCCATCATGTCTGTAAATTTTTAATTTTTAATTTTTAAAAACCCAACAATTTATGAAGTCCACAAGATGCCACAAACTTTTTCTGGACTTGCATTTATTAATACTAGGGTGCACACTTTACCCAAATTATTCACAACCAAAAACAGGATTGTCTTTATTGTCACTACACTCAGGTACAATGACATTTTGTATGGTATGTCTTATAGAAATAAATAAATAAAGCTCATCTTTGGAAATTCTAACTATATCTGTTATGGCAGCAGTGCTTTCCAAAGGCACATTAACGCCAAAGTGAAATCAACATTTTGCTACATTTGTAGCATTTTGAGGGTAGACATTAGAATTCAGGCTGAGGGCTCTATTTTCATGTTCAAAGCTTTACCTCTTGGATGAACAGGCTATTTGGGCATTTCTAAGCTGATCTCCTAATTTTCATTTTGCTTTATGTACAGTATGGGCAGCAGCATGTCAAAGGGATAGCTGAAATTGATTTATTATAATGATTCACTTATACTCAAAGCATTATTCTGCCATTGTTGCCATTAGTAATTTAATTTACTTGCTGATAAAGCAACCAAAGTGGGTGCTCCTTGATGTTGTTGCTGTATAAATAAGACACACAATAACACCTTCGTGCTTTGCTCCCGTTTGCACCTGTCCTTCAGCATATATGCTTCCTGTAACTAATTATCAAACATTCTGCTGCTTGTGCTGGTTATTACACTGCTGCCATTATATCCTGAAACAGGTATTCCATCTTTTACATGCTTTTATTTTTTTTTCAGGTGTACTTGTATTTTTCATGGCTTCACATCTGTGTTTTCTACTCTACTTCTTTTATCTTTGCTGCTGTGTAATTTTCTGTCTGGTCTGTTTCTCACTTTTACTCATTCTTTTTTATCTCTTTTCCTTTTTTTGTGGTTGTGGTTGTTGTTGTTGTTGCTTCATTGTGCATTCTCTTATCTTGCCTGTGTTTGTTTGTGACTGTGTGCGTGTGTGTGTGTGTGTGTGTGTGTGTGTGTGTGTACTCGTTTTTCCTCATTCGTGGGGACTTTGGCCTGACTCTATACATACACATGGGGACCTGTTTGCCCGTGGGGACCACATTTGAGGTCCCCACCGGCACAACCCCATTTTCAAGCAGAAAATAGTGTGTAGATATGCCCCATGCAATTTTCTAGAAAGTCCCCATGAACGTCATTTCAAGACAAAATTTGTGTGAAGTGTATAGGCATGCGCTCCTTGTGGTCACACACGAGTACTGCAGTCCCCATTAGGTTGGTGTGCGGGAAGTGTGCGTAACTGCCTGCTCACTCTCTAGCGCCCTTCTGACCTATTGGTCAGAAAGGGTATTGCAATTTAATGGTCAAATTAAACTTTAACTTTTATAATTAACTTTTTACCTTTATTTCTTACAGTCTGGGGTTAATACAGTATTTTTCATTTAGCTTATTTTATTTTTATTTAAATTGAATATTTACTTTTTTATTTTAACAAAATTATTGTAAAGGCTTATTGTTATTCAAATGTTTATTATTATGATTCTCCTCTGAAAATAAGCACTAATTTGGGGGACTAAACATAATTGAAAACTCACTAAACTTGTCCCAAAACTGATGGAATTGAAAGTGGGTGTCGCCAAATGGCTTTACAGCACCCCCTAACATGAGCAAGGCCAACTGGTAAGTCATACAGAGCTGAAATTTGGTATGTAGGTAGAATGCACTGAAACAATTAAAAAAAAGTTTCTTGGAAGTATGCACTAACCCCAACAGGAAGTCAGCCTTTTTGGGTCAAAGGGCTTTCTTTAAGCTATTTTGACTTTTCTTAAATGTTAAACTTTAATGAACTCCTCCTAGGGATTTTGAGCTTCAAAGTTGGTCAATACGTTCTTAAGACATTAGATAGTAATAGCTATCAAAACAATGAACTTTCGTGCAAGTTAAAGGGGCGTGGCCAGGTCTCAAAATTGACGTACACGCCACAAATTTCGAAACACTATAACTTTCATAAAGAAAGACTGATTTACACCAATCTTGGTATGAGTCATCTATGTGGGATCCCCAACGATACTATGTGGTCATATGCTGACATTATCAAAGACCTGCTCCCTCAGAACAGGAAGTCTATTTTTTTTTTCCTGGAATGCTCCATCTCATCCCCTTGACCTAATCAAGATGATCCTGAGTCAGAAGACAGATAACAAGTTGGTCTCACTTGCTTTAAAGCACAAAAAGTTTTCACTAGAGGGCTTGGCCGTGGTGGCGTGGCGAAGTCAGATGTCATGCCATTGCAATACGTTTGGCTCTAAATTCCACATATTTCACTATCACCATGCTGTGACAATATGTTATGAGACAGATAACCTGTAAAAAGATCAATCTCCTCCACCTCCTCCCTGAGACACAGATTATCTGTCTCCTACCTTACTGTCATGAAATAGTGACAATTTCAATAAATATGTAGAAAAATATTGTTTTTATGAAAGTTATATACTGCAGCTTTACGCGGCTCACCAAAACAAAATTTCACATAAACAAAAATCTAATTTCAGAGCTGACAGACTGCGTTTCTGCTTAGTAGGCATTGTCAGTCAAAAATATATCATGCCTGGTCCCCCAAAATTTTTGGCCATTGTTAATGGCCATCAAACAACACATCAAAGACAGCTAACCCAACTGAGATCTCATAGTTGCCTTTAATATCCTCCTTGATTGAAGAAATTATCTATAAAAGTGAACTGAGCTGTGACTGACACCACATGAAGCACTTCATATTTACATCAATCAACAGGCTCTTATGAATATTTCAATAACATATGCTTAACATAATTGCACAAATTAGTATTACATCTTGCTCAACTTCCCTTATCTTCTTCCAGTGGTTTTCTCCACAAGCTCTTAAAGGTGATTGGTGATTGTGACGCAGAGAAGACCATGAGCGGCAAGGCTTTAAATCATTGCAGGCAGACTTTATTTTCTGTACCACATTTTTTCCATTTTATTTCTCAAGGCTTAATATAAACCATTAACTCAGCTGCCTCGTGAGGCAGGCGTAAGCTTTTCAGCAACCCCAAGCCAAGTAAAGCAGAAGTTGCCAATTGGGCAATTAGCACCCCTTTTCATACCCAGCTGTTTATGAGCCACACCTTGCTACACATCTTGCAGGAGCATCACACATTTTCCCTACAACAATAAAAATACACGAACAGTTAGACAACAGCATTTATAATTAAAACCATCACCCAAACATCTCCATAAACCATTATCTACAATAAAACCAGATACCCCTACAAAACATCTACAAAAATACCCAAAAAATCCCAAGCAACTTCCCCACCCAATTTCCTCCTTGGTCTCTCCCGGAACCTTTAAATTGTGTTCAGACAGCCTAGGAAACATTTTTGCCTGAACACACCCTGGAAAGACAAAAGAAGAAACAGGTGAGTAATTGCTATACCACAAACCCACTTGCACTATATCCGCATCCAATCACTGCACAAGTTACAGTTGTATTCAAAATGATAGCAGTGCATTTAAAAGCATGAGTAAAGCTTGGAATCTTTAAATTGTTTTTATTTACAGGCATTGGGAACACTGCACATTATATTCTAAATCAAAACAAGAAGAAAAATTTATAATTTTTCCAATTACTTAACAGGAAATAAAAAATGAATGTTGGGTTGTTCAAAAAAATAGCAGTGTCTGCATTTTTCTTTATAAACTCAAATTTCACTTTATGAACTGACAAATCTTTAGGAATTGCACTAATGTGTATAATACTGGACTATAGTTTACATTTTATCTTTTAATTATTCTCTGCACTGTATATTTTGTAATATTGTGTTATAGTTATAGTTCTAATATCTCTGTATATTTGTAATTTGTATATTGTTTTATAGTTTTTATACTTATTTGTTTTTTATGTAAGCACAAAGTACTGCAGCAATTTCCTAATGCTGTCAACCTGTTCACCCATATGGCAATAAAAACCTTCTGATTCTGATTAGCATTCCTGTGAATCACTAAACTAATATTTAATTGTATAACCACTGTTTTTTAGTACTTCTTAACTGTGTTGCATGGAGTCAACCAATTTCTAGCACTTGTGAACAGGTATTCCAGCCCAGGAGGATGTGACAACTTTCCACAATTCCTCTGCATTTGTTGGTTTTGCCTTAATAACAGCATTTTTTATGGCACCCCACAAGTTTTCTATTGGATTAAGGTCCAGGGATTGGGCTGACCACTCCATAACTTTAATTTTGTTGGTTTGGAACAAAGATGATGCTCACTTACTGGTGTGGTTGGGGTTGTCTTGTTGAAACACCCATTTCAAGGGCATTTCCTCTTCAGCGTAAGGCAGCATGACCTCTTTAAGGATTTTGATATATGCAAACTGATCCATGATCCCTGGTATGCAATAAATTGGCCCAACACCATAGTAAGAGAAACATTTGAATATCATGATGCTTGCGCCACCATGCTTCACTGTCTTCAGAGCATACTGTGGCTTGAATTCGGTGCTTGTGGTTCATCTGATAAACTGTCAGGGGCCCTTGGACCAAAAAAAGAATCTTAATTTCATCAGTCCACAAAATGTTTCTACATTTCTCTACAGGTCAGTCAATGTGTTCTTTGGCAAACTGTAACCTCTTAGCATATGCCTTTTATTTATTTATTTTTTTTACACAGTGGGACTTTATGGGGGCCTCTAGGTGACAGATTAGCTTCACACAGGTGTCTTCTAATTGTCAGAGTACTCACAGGTAACATCAGACTGTCTCTGATCACCCTGGAGCTGATCATTGGCTGAGTCTTTGCCATCCTGGCTATTCGAGCCAATGAATTGGTAGTCTTCCATTTTCATCCATTTCTCTCTGGCTTTGCTTTCCAGTTTAGAGCACAGGAGATCATTTTAGCTGAGCAGCCTATCGTTTTCTGCACTTTGTTTTCTCCTTTTCAGTCAACATTTTAAAGAACGCTTTACTTTTGAACAGTGTCTGGAACGGCCCGTTTTTCTCAGGTTTTCAGTGAGAAATGCATGTACAACATGTATTGGCTTCATCCTTAAATAAGGGCCACCTGATTGACACCTGTTTTTTCACAGTATGAATGACCACCGATTGGACTCTACACTGCTATTTTGAACACACCTTTTTCAATTAATTATTCAATTACAGACTCAGGAGCATGCATATCATGAATGTTGGGTCTATTGGTTTTCTATGACTCTACTACACTTACTGGTAAATTGTTTGCCATGTAGTAAAATGACTGATCTAGTTACTCATGTTGGACTGCTATTTTGAACACAACTGTAAATACCCAAACTTTTCTTAACCACATGTCAATTACATTTGTGGCTAACACTAGTTTATTTTACAGCATCTGTCTGCCACACACCAAGTAGCTGCTCAAGTGCCTGGAAGACAGAACCATACTAAGTAAAATACTCAATAAAGAATCAATAAATATTTAGGAGCCCTCATTTTGAGTCTGTCAAAAAGTGCTGAGTGCTAATAAAGTGTAAATGTGTTCCAACATTTAATACCCAAACCATACAAATGAATAAAAAACAAATAATGAAAAACGTCTTCGTCACAGTGATACTGTCACGTTCTGCTGGTGCAGGCAAAGCAGAAGACCCCAAAGCAGGACTCAGAGGCAGAGCTTATACTTAAGCTTAAACTTTATAACGATGAACCAAAGTGGGGCTAGTCGGGTGCCAGCAGTACACAATACTAAACTTCAACATAGCTATGAACATAACATGGCATGAATCACGAAGCACACAGCAGGGCAGGGATGACAACACTGACCAGAGATGAGGATGCAACAAGGAACGAGTGAGAACACAGACAATATATACACAGAGGGATAACGAGGGAATGGAAACAGGTGGGATCACAGGTGATGCAACAACTAAACCCGACAACCAAAAGAAACCCAGAACAGAAAAAATAAAACAATAACACACAGGGTTAAAAGGGCCCTGGACCATTACAGATACAGCTGCAGCTGATCCAAAATGCTGCTGCTCATATTCTCACTAAGACCAGGAAGATGGAGCACATCACCCCAGTTCTAAAGTCCTGCCACTGGCTACCTGTAGCTCAGATAATAGACTTTAAAATACTTCTTAGTCTATAAATCACTGAATGGCTTAGCACCAAAATACATTACAGACCTGTTATTGTATCAACCTTCAAGACCACTCAGGTCTTTTGGTTCTGGTCTACTCTGCATCCCCAGAACCAGAACCTGTGTGTATTGTCTGTGTGTGGCCCTTCTGTATTTAGTGCCCTTCCTCTTTCTTTGTGTAATGTTTTCAGTGTCAAGGTCTGCATGTTATGTTGGTCACTTCCTGTTTTATTTTGCATCAAGATTTTTTTGGGCCCCTTATAAAACCTCAGGACCCCCCTTTGTAATTCAGTAGAGCTCCCACTCTCTGTAGCCCCTCCACCCAGTCTCTGTAATGGCTGCCATCTCACACACATCCTGAGATTTGACGTCCCCACTGCACCCACGCCCATCCCCCCTCAACACTCCCTCCATGGCTTGCTGAAACTCTCAAACCTTGCAGATTTGACTGGTGTGAAACCTACAAAATCTCCATTACAATGAATAACTTTGTCTCCTGAGGCATTACTGTGCGAGATTACAGAATATTATTAATTCATTTCATAGTTTTATTATTTAATTGATCTGGGTTAAAGTTGTGAAGGCTGAGTTAACCTAGCTGTACTAGTTTAAAAGGTGAATTATCCCAGGGAAAGCTACATTAGCCCACAACGTTTCTCACTTGTAAGTTGTTTTGCATAAACGTTTATGCTAAATAAATGTAATGTGAGTCATAACTGGCCAGGTGAGAGATAGGAGGTGTAAAAAATGTTTTGTACCCCCTTATAAAACCTCAGAACCCCCCTTTATAATTCAGTGGAGCCCCCACTCTCTGTAGCCCCTCCACCCAGTCTCTGTAATGGCTGCCATCTCACACGCATCCTGAGATTTGACGTCCCCACCGCACCCACGCCCATCCCCCCTCAACACTCCCTCCATGGCTTGCTGAAACTCTCAAATCTTGCAGATTTGACTGGTGCGAAACGTACAAAATGTCCATTATAACGAATAACTTTGTCTCCTGAAGCATTACTGTGGGAGATTATCGAATTTTATTAATTAATTTCATAGTTTTATTACTTAATTGATGCGTGGTAACGTTGTGAAGGCTGAGTTAAAGTGTCATTAGTTGTTTACACAGGGCTGAGCCGTCAGCCTCAGCTAGCTGCTTTTTGTATCCAAGCAGGAACTCCGGTTTGTACCGGAGCCTAAATCAAGCGCTCCTTTATCACTGCCTCACACCTGCACCAACGACGGCATTCAGACCTTCATGCTAATGTCTGAGGAATGAGGAGCATTCTAGCTGTGCCACACTGAAGAAAATGGTAAGGTTCTTCTTATTTTAACAAGCTCCTATTTATTATCTATATGTCATAGTACCAGTTAGATATACTTTTAAATGTTGTTTATACGTATTGATCCATAAAAGCTATATTTCAATCGAGTTTCGCTAGGATGGCTAGCTGAAATTACCTGAGCTACAGCTATTGAGACGCATGCATGTTTTACTTTCCATTTAATGAGGTCCAGCAAATAAATAGAAATGAAAGTGACAATTAACCTAAAAAAAGGTTAAATTAGTTAAATATGACTGCTCTCAAAAAGGGCTTGAATGTAAAATAAAAAAAGGTTTGACAGCTGCAAAGCTAATAGAATAGAAATCATGAAATATACAAGTTATTTCAGTCAGCCCACTTGTGTTATTGAAAAGGGTTATAAATTTTTGCATGTATTCTGAATGGAGAGATGATAGACATGGCATGCTAAAACATGAGGCTGAAGTTAATGGATGACTCATTGTGCATAAAGGTTGATTATGCTGGGGTGGGGCCTGCAGACCACATTACACCAGACCCTACATTATTTGTAGAATGATAAAGGTTAAGTTTTTTTTTGTTTTTTGTCTTTTGGGGGGTTATTGTGAATCAGGAGCTGTGAATTGGGAACTAACTTCAGCATTATAACTTGGGGGCAGGGGCACCTGTTTTAGAAAAATGAATTTCAGGGCTTTGACACTGACTTCTAATCATTACACTTTTTTTTTCTTCAAAGAATGCCAACCAGAGTTTTAGATCATATGATGGAAGTGCCGGTAGCGTGGGAGAGGTTTGACGAGTCTACACCCAGCTGTCCCAGTTCAAAAGGTGAATTATCCTAGGGAAAGATACATTAGCCCACAATATGTTTCTCACTTGTAAGTTGTTTTGCATAAACGTTTATGCTAAATTAATATAATGTGACTTATAATTGGACAGGTGAGAGAAGGGAGGTGTAACAAGAAGTCTAATAAAATTATAATTTTTATTCACATGGTTTTAGTTGCCTAGAAGAAGGTACCACTAATATCAGTTAATGTTTAAGAGTTCTCAAGTTTTTCTTGTCAAACCAGAAAAGACTCAGCACATCTGTCCTTCAACAGTTTTATTTCAAATGCCAATTGTTTTTGAATATCAGAGGAAATAAAGATTAGTGATGTCATCTCTGACGGGGGAATAATGTTTTGTTAGGACCCAGCTCAACTGCTTTACTTTTTGCATGCTTCCATTGTTGATTTGTCATGGCTTTGCAAATTTTATTTAATTAGGCTTAGTCTAGTTGTTGTCTATGGAGGACTGAAACTGACATATTTAAAAATAAAAGCAGAAATGTATGTTTTTTTTCTTTATATGAGTTGTACTTTTTACCTTTCCTTGTCTCCTCTTTTTACTTGACCTTATGCATTTCTGCCTCATTATGCAAATGAGGAGGGTTGCCTTCTTGGTCCAGCTCCTCTACTATTGGTCAATAAACAGGAAGGAGCAGGATCCATGTGCAGATCGATTGTGCATGCCTGCGCCCTTGACTTCAGTTAGGCAACCTAAGTATAGTGCGAGGACTTCAGTTCCTCTCAAATAAGGCATTGTCCTGAAACGGCCAAAAACTAGGGATACACAATTGATCTGTACATGGATCCTGCTCCTTCCCGTTTATTAACCAATAGTAGAGGAGTTGGACCAAGAAGGCAGCCCTCCTCCTTTGCATAATGAGGCAGAAATGCAGATGGCAAAGTAAAAAGAAGACACAAGGAAATGTAAAACGCACAAATGCTTGAATAAGGAAAAGGCAAAACAAAATATATATATTTCTGCTTTTATTTTATATTGTCAGTTTCAGTCCTTCATAGTTGCCAACCTTTAATATTAAATGGATAAAGTGAGAAATCTTAAAGCATTACCTGAATTATTGAATCCTTAAGGGAGGGTATTAATTTCTAATCCCAAATTTAGCATTCGTGACCTAGGGATAAGGCCCAGAACTATTTTGAGAAGAACAAATCTAGATGCACAACCTCTGAATGGCTTCAAGGTGACCAGTTATTAAATCAATTAACTTTTTTCTCTTTTTTTTTTTTAAATTTCAGCCACTGATGAGACAAATGAGCTTGATCCTGAACAGAGGCAAAAGGTAAGTGTGCCTATGAAGAGGTCCAAATGATGTGACACTATTTCAGTTTAATTCTAGCTCACTTGTACTCTACATACTGCAAAGTTGATTTAAATCTTATTCTAAATTTAAGTTTGGAAAGGTTGCTTTCTAGTCTTAACCACTGAACTTGACCAAAGTATTCATCAGTATTTTCAATAATACTTTTCAAATCCTACAGTGGTGATATCTATTTTCACTGTAGAGAGGTTGCCTATATTGTTATGTAGAGAAATGCCTAAAAAAGATAAACTGGAGTAAAAGGTGATGTCTAAAGTCCCTGACTTGTGATATAAGCTTGTGGTATTGAGTTTGGGAGTAAGCTATATCTTGAAAATATGCCTCCAACCAAGCTGACATTTCAGGTGTAAAGCAGATGTTATGTCTGAATCATAGATGACCACTGAAATCAGGCCCGTTAAGATGTCTCTGATTTTGAAAATAATGTGAATTTTTTTTAAAGCCACACTGCTTCACTTTTTTTGGCTTTTTTAAAAATTGATCACAAGAAGTTTGAGACACATGAGATCACTATCTGTGTTCAAACTGTCAAGTAGATAAATGCCTAAAACAGGGATCTGCAGCTCAGGTCTCCGAAGGCTGGTTTCCTGCTTGTTTTAGATGTTTGCCTGCTCCACTGCACTTGACCAAAATTGATCTTTAACAAATGTGTGATAACAAGCTAGTGGAGAACCATTTGATTTGAATCAGGTGTGCTGCTGCAGGACAAGAGTTGCTGATCCTTGACTTAAAGTTTCATCTGGATGCATCATTGTGGTCAGGTTTCAGTTCCATCCGATGTCTTTTACTGTGTTTCCGGTCTGTTCACCTCACAAATGTGGACATTTACAAATGCTTGTTTTCTGTTTTATAGGATCAAACACGTCACACTTGTCACCTCAAGAAACTCAAAGCCCATCATGATAAATGTGAGGCTCATTACAAGGCAGCCTGTGTAAAGATGGCAAATGAAGAGAAGGAGAGGACGTCTTGTCTACATGAGAAGGGTTTAATGGTTAGTTTTGCTTCACCGTTTTTCTGATTTACATCCCAGAGATGAGAACTGTTATGGGTGTGTCATCAGTAAATGTACCAGAGTATGTATGGCTTGAGCTGTTTTGACTTAGTTTTGTAAAAATATTTTGTAAAATGGAGTTGCAAATTTCTTAGTACCTGCTATAATTATGAAATCAACTCAAATTTAAACAGCCATAATTAATGTTTGATAAAACAGTCTTTTCAACTTTAAAACTTTCATTAAACAAAAATTGCATTCAGTTATCCATTACAAGACTTCAAATGGCCAACATCATGATGCAGACACTGTGCTTATCAGAAGAAATGCATGTGGTGGTGGCAGCTGAGCAAAATCACGTTGCAGATGAATCTCTGCAACATGAAATTTGAGAACGTGCACAGGAGCTTTCTTTGAGGGGGACCCACCTTTGTCATTCAATTAATTTTATTTATATAGCGTCCATTACAATACAAACATGGACTAATCAGGACTAAACTCAAAACACTCTGAAGGATTTATTATCTGCCAGTCTATGAAATTTTCATGGCCTGTCAAATTAAACTATAAAATCAGTTTACATAGTTTCAGTGTCTTTTAACCTAAACTTGGTGGGTAGGATTAGTCGGCAATGAATACCAAAATCCAGAAGTATTTGGCAGTGGTCAGTGCCTACCTCCTGTGTGGGTGATAGGTGAACTGTGGCCCTGCTGCCCCCCTTCTGGAGGCATTGCTTTATTTCTCCACTTTGTAAAAAAGTACTGTGCATTGTGATATTGTACACCATAAGATTCAGAAACTCAAGTTTAATCTGAAGGACCCTTTGCATTTTTGGTGCTGTTGAGAACTGACATCTTTGGAATTTTTAAATACCTTGATACAGTTAAAGTTAGCTCTGTATTGAAGCATTGCATTTCATTTTGGGGTGGACTAATTTAAGTGTTAAACTTCTCAATTTTTAGCAATCACAACAGTCATCCAGTGAGAGTGACGATACCATCATCCTTGGTCCAACACCAGCTGCAGTAATCCAGGACATGAGTGTGCCTGAGCTCGCCAGAACCAACAGTGTGATTGTAAGTTTATCTACAAGCATCATAGTCTAACCTAGGAGGTACTTGGTTTGTTATTTTAACTGGTATCACTATTTTACCCTAATATTAAAACTCACTTGGGTTAGAAATTCTATTTTTCCTGGATTATTGTATTGTTTTATTACACTATTTAAAAACAAATTGTCTAACTCAGTTAGTGGCCATGTGCTGGTAAATCTGTCACTTTTTGGGGTAACCTTGTTTGTTGGTGGGAATCTTTACTCATGATTTGATTATGATTAGTAAGTTAATTTCATTTCTCTAAATATGGATTGTGATGCATTTGCCTGGAAAAAAAAAAGACAATTTTTTTAAAAAAGTGAAGAAAATTAATAAATCAAAGGAACCCATTATTTTTTTAATATGTCCTCTATTTTTGACTCTCTTTCCAAAGAAATTAAAATTATTTGTACCATAAGAATAACCTAAGCTTGTTTTTAGCGTAAGACATTTACTCCCAAAGAGCTTTCCTAGTCACAGATTTAGAGATACAAAATCAAGTTAATTTTACACACACACACAAAAAAAAGTTTTAATGGAGGGAAAACTGTAGCATTTAAAATCTAAGCTTCTTTATAGGACATATTGCTGTAAAACATTCAGCAACTTCCAGTTTAGCTAGTCTCTTTATGATTTTATGGATGGTTGAAAACAAAGTTCAGGGGATGCTTAAAAAAGTTGAAAAAACATTTGAGCTCCAAGCACCGAAAAATAAAAAAATCATACCAGTATTGGGAGTTTTTCTTTTTATTCAACTTTCTTTAAATACTAGTTGTAAATTTTTAGATTCTTATGATTTGGTTTTATATTTGAGAGAGTATCTTAAAGTATTCTTTTTTTTTTTTTTTTAATCCTTTTAGTTACACGAACAAATGCTTGGATACACAGAAGAGGCTCCATCAAGTTCTGAGATCAGTGAGGAAGAGTATGTTCCTGAATCTGACAGTGACAGTTCAGTAGATGTTAAACAGCTTAAGGGGAGGAAGAAAAGAGCCCAGAAAACAACTTCAGCTTCTTCTCTGGAAGTCCAACCACTTAAGAGAAGGCGTGTGACCACTTCTTGTTCCTTGGCTGCAAAAGACCCTGGAGAATCTTCTTCAGCTGATGTGAATGACCCTGGAGAATCTTCTTCAGCTGATATGAATGACCATGGAGAATCTTCTTCACCTGATGTGACAGTCATGACCCTGAAGAAGAAGGAAGATGGCAGTAGGGTTTACAATAAAAGGTATTATTGTGTATTTTGTAATAAACCTTATAGCAAAATGTCACGCCATCTAGAAGCAAAACACAGTGATAAACCAGAAGTGGCAAATGCACTGAAATGCCCCAAAGGCTCTAAAGAGCGATGGCTGCAGTTCTCTTTATTGAGAAACAAAGGAAACCGTGCCCATAATAATAAAGTGATTAAAGAGGGAAAAGGAATGGTCATACCCCGTCAACAATCCACCAAACCTGCAAAAGCTGCTGATTACTTGCATTGCATCTACTGTGAGGGTTACTTCAAGCAGAAATCCTTGTGGAGTCATATGCGGAGGTGTAACCTCAGTCAAAAAGTCAAAGGACTTAAGCCAGGAACATCTCGAGTCCAAGCCCTTTGTAAATATGCAGAGCCAGTACCCGACAGTGTCAATGCACAATTTTGGAAACTAGTACTTAACATGCACCATGATGACATAACAAAGGTTGTCCGCAGTGAGAAGTGCATCTTGAAATTAGGAGAACATTTGTTCAATAAACATGGCCAAGATGTTACAAGACACGAATACATCCGACAGAAGATGCGTGAGACCGCACGAGTTGTTCTGCAAGGACAGAAAGATGGCAAGTTGGAGATGCTGTCAGATTTCTTTGTGCCAGCTAACTTCCCTCACGTCATAGATGCCGTTCAGAAGGTGGCTGGCTTGGACGAGAGAACAAAAGTCTTCAAAACACCATCTTTAGCACTCAAGTTGGGTCACAACCTCAACAAAGTGGCCAGTATTCTTGAATGTGAGGCTATGATCTCAGGCGATGAGAATACCATTCAGAATGTGCGAGTTTTCAAACAGATCTGTGAGACCAGATGGAGCGAGTGTGTCTCTTCCCATGCCCTTAGGACTTTGAATGAGGCTAAATGGAATGCTCCTCAGCTTATTCCCTTTGCTGATGATGTCAGAAAAATGCATCAGTATCTTGACACAAAAAGGATTGAGTGCCAGAGAAACCTGAAGGAAGAAGCAGTAAAGAAGAACTGGGCTGAACTTGCCAAGATCACATTGTGTGAGGTGATAATATTCAACCGGAGAAGAGAGGGAGAAGTATCCAAGATGCCTCAGAATGCTTTTACCTTGAGAGATACTTCTGTCACCCATCCAGATGTGGAGCTTGCTTTGTCAGAACTTGAGAAGAAGCTGTGTAAGCACTTCCAGCGAATTGAGATAAAAGGCAAACGCGGCCGAAAGGTTCCCATTCTCCTCACTCCTGATATGGCTTCATCGATGGAGTTGCTTGTACAAAATCGTCATCATTGTGATGTGTTGGATGAAAATCCGTACATGTTTGGCAGACCACAGACTCTCAATCACTTCAGAGGATCTGATATTATTCGTGAGATAGCTCAAAGCTGTGGAGCAAAACACCCAGAAGCATTGTCCTCAACCAAACTCAGGAAGCATATGGCCACCATGTCAAAGGTTCTTAACCTAAAGGACAATGAAATGGATGACCTGGCTGACTTCCTAGGCCATGACATTAGAGTCCATCGTCAGTTCTACAGATTGCCTGAAGGTACATTACAGCTTGCAAAAATCAGTAAAGTGTTGCTGGCGCTGGAAAGAGGACAGCTCTCCAACTTCAAAGGAAGAAATCTGGATGAGATCAGCATTGATCCACAAGGTAAATTGGTGTGATTTATTAGTGAAGATTTAAGTTGACCTCCTGGCATGGCAGATTTTATTTATTTTAATGATGTTTTTTTTTTTTTCCTCTTTGAAATGTTTTTTTTTTTTTTTTGAATTTGGTGAATTATAACAATACTTTTTATAAATGAATTGCATGTGAGAAATTGACACCTGTAGGAACAAGTAGCCCAGTGGGCACTTTTACATATTATATAGTCTAATTCTTGTAGTCTTTGGTAAGTTTTTTGTTATTGTTTTGTTTGTTTTAACCTTTGGTCAATTTACCACATAATTTCCCATTGCAAATTGCTCACTTGAATGGTAATAAAACAAGGAATAGCGCTAACTTTTTGATGGCAGCATATATATATTTCATTATTAGTTGCTTAGTACTAGCTCTATCATTACTCCTTCTTTTGGCCTTTTTAGTTTTGCTTAAAGTGGCTTTAGACATCTAATAGTTTAATATGATGGATGATGTTACTTTGTTTTTCAGAGAAAATGTCTGTGGACAGTGGATCAGACACTGAAGAGGAGGTTGACTCAGCTGAGAGGGATCCTGCAACTTCATCTTACAGATCACCAGGTATGGATGAAATTGTCAATTAACGATAACTGTATTTTCATGACACTTTTGCACAAAAGAAAATCATATCAGAATCAGAATCAGAATCAGAAGGTTTTTATTGCCATATGGGTGAACAGGTTCACAGCATTAGGAAATTGCTGCGGTACTTCGTGCTTACAGAAAAAAAAAACAAATAAGTATAAAAACTATAAGACAATATACAAGTATACAAATTGCAAATATACAGAGATATTAGAGCTATAACTATAGCACAATATTACAAAATTACAAAATATACAGTGCAGAGACTAATTAAAAGATAAAAGAATGTAGACTATATTCCACTAATATGTACATCAGTGCAGTCAGACAGGTGCATAGACATAGGGTCATCAGCGTTTGTGGAGGGTGGTGGTAACAGTCTTAGGGTTATTGTTCATGAGTCCAACAGCAGAGGGGAAGAAACTGTTCTTATGGCGGGAGGTTCTGGTCCGTATGGACCGTAGCCTCCTGCCTGAGGGGAGAGGGTCAAAAAGTCTGTGCCCAGGGTGAGAGTGGTCGGCTGTGATCCGACCTGCACGCCCCAGTGTCCTGGAGGTGTACAGGTCCTGGAGAGATGGGAGGTTACAGCCAATCACCTTCTCAGCAGAGTGCACAACGCGCTGTAGTCTCTGTTTGTCCCTCTATCTCTGAAAGTTCGATAAAGACAGTGCTGCAGGGGGTCAGTGTTTCCACTGATCGCTGTTTTTCGAGTGTGTGTGTAATTCTTGTAACTCTCTGTATCTTGTCCTGCGAGACTTCTCTTCAAAACAATGAAAAACAAAATCTTAACATTGAAGAAAATGGACTAATGATTAGTTCGTGTTACAGGACAACTACATCGTATTAATTAGGCCAAAAACAGTTGGAAACTAGATTTTGATAACTTTAGATTGACTATGTCACATCCAGGTCTGCCAGAGATGTGGACATGTGAAAAAAGTGTTTCTATAACACTTTTAACATTTTTCAAATCGCCTGAAAACCCACCTCCTGGAAGCATAAAAAGGTTAATTCGATATTGAGGAGTGTTTTGAAAAAAAAAATTAGTGCAGTTTCCATTACAGGATTTCTTTTTTTGATATTTGGTTTTACGCAAATCCAGGGATCATGGAAACCTGTCTAATGATTGACAGTTTCATCCATAAAAGGAAGACTGTTTTAAAAACTGTTGCTAACAGCGCAAAACTAAATGTTGATGGTGAAAATTAGATTACAATGTCAGCAGCTTCTGATTTAGTGCTCTTAAGAATTCCTAAGAAGGTCAGCTGTTAAACTAGTCATTTAAGATGCTTGTATAAAGCAAACACACTGACTGCTTACTGTTTAATACTCATTTACTTAATAGACCTGCTTTATTTAGATCAATTTGGGGTGACCAGGAGATGCACCACTGAAGGTGGACAAAACAAAGATCTGCCTTCAGCCAAAGGTAAGAATATTTCTAAGTGGAAAGAAAATGAGATTGCAGATTTCTGATAAATATTGGACCTTTAGAGGCCACTGTCCTGTATCCTTACTCTTCTTCATGCATGTTCTTTTTGGCTTCTAAGTTTTTCAATTTATTCTGTACCTGATGATTTTCTCAAAGTTGCATATATATTCTGAGTTTTGTTTTGTTTCATAGAGAGATCAAATGACAAGGTACCGGTGGCCATGGAAGTCTCTGGCAACTCCAACACAACTAAAGGTAGTTTGTCTTCAAACTTGGAGATTATAAATGGGCAGAAGTGTTAAAAATGTTGCCAGACAGACATCTTTCAAACCGAAGAATTTACTTGACTTCTAATTGTTATCATAAAAAGAATAATACCCATTGGGTCCAATGTCTTGATAACTGAATTTTCCTCCTGTAAGCCAGGCTTGAAAACACGTAAACTTTTACTTATTTTTTACAAGCATTTACTGTCACTGTTCAATGAATACTTCACATTAACAGGTGTAAACCTATTTCCAATATTTCCTCCATCTGTTATTGAACTAAACCAATGGGAAATTTATTAACAGTTCACAACACTTTCTGTGTGGTGTTAATCTGAGGTTTCTTCGTTTTGCAGCCTGGTGAAGACCAGATGATGTCTCTACACATAAAACTTTAGAATAGCTTTTTTTTTTCATTTGACTGCATACCCTCAAGCAATAGTTTGGTTTTATTTCTTCTCCCCTTCTTCCCCACTAATTTCGCCTTGAACTGTCTTGGAACAGCAAACTAACTAGCATCATCCAAGGTAGTTTGGATGATTAGCTTAATCTTTTTGTTTAACTGCACCAATAACATTTTCAACACCACTTTTTTTCCACTGTAGTGTTAAAACTGCGCAGGCCCTGCTGAGTTTTCCCAGGCTGGACTCTGTGAAAAAGGGAAATTTGGGCTTCATCCATTAGAGTGCCCCACTTATGTTGATGCTCTCTTAACTCAAGTCCACAGAGTCTCTAGCCACCATCAAATCACTCAAAACCTTTCTTTTGGTGAAATCCTTTGGAAATGTCTGATATATTAAGCAATTTTGTTTTTTTTAACATGCCCCTGACCTTAATCATTTATTCTTGTGATGTACTTTGAACAATTATTTCTCTCCTGTACCTGCTGATGCTTTTATAAGTGCTGGTGAAACTTGTGTCTTGATTTATTACCAGTTGTCAGCTTCAACAAGTAATACACCCACCCCCAATAATACTTTTACTGCAGTGTGCTGCTGCTGTGGTGAAGAAATGTTTTCATAATAGCATATAACTTGCCCTGTCACAAAGATTGAAACCTTTTTTTTCACTGAAGAATGCTTACGCCCTCTAATCATTTTACAGGGCCATCACATAGGAAGAGAGTGAAGTGGAGCCAAGAAGAAATCCAGGCGGTGGAGAAAACGCTCATGGACTGTATTGACTCTGGAACGGTTCCTGGGAAAGCCCAGTGTATGAAGTGCATTGAAGCCTCACCAGTGGCCCTTGAGAACAGGACATGGCAAGCGGTAAAGTTCTATGTGAAAAATCGCATAGATGCATTAAAACGAGAGACTTTCACAAAAAGGTAAGCGTTGACCTTTTATTAAAGTGAATGGAAACGGGCCATTTGTTAGTACCATAACCACGCCAGTTCTGTTTGGAGATTGAAAGTTTTGAAGTTTTGGGACAGCTGCAGTCAGGTTTTGTAATAGAAGTATGTATACATATTGCATGTTCATGTTTATGAATACGTATTGATGAATACATAAATTTTTATTTTTTCATTTGTTTTACATGTTGGCTTTTATGTATATTTTTTTTGCCACAAGATTGAAATATTATAAACTGTGCAATAAAATGGTTTGCATAAAACCAGAAAGGAGAGTCCAGTATTGATGGTTGGCAGTAAACAGGTTACCAGTACTTAAAAATAATTTTTAACAAAAAAGAATCAAATATAATGTGGTTTATTGACTTATTTATTGCTTATATTTGACATCCTCATATATCTCAGTGGTCCCTAAAACTTAACAGTGCCACCTGGTGGATAAGTCAAATGAGCAGGTCCCCATGTGGAGCCAAAAACCTGAAAGATTAAAATTTTCTAAATTTGATTATTTTTTATATTAAAGATGATATTTCATGTTCAAAAAAATAGAAGACTAAAATTAACCTAAAACCAAGCCTCTAGATCGTTTAGAAAGTTGGGTCCCCACGTGTAACCACCTAGTCAGGGGCCTAAAGAGAGTCCCCACGTTTGAGGAAAAACACGTATGTGTGTGTGTGTGTGTGTGTGTGTGTGTGTGTGTGTGTGTGTGTGTGTGTGTGTGTGTGTGTGTGTGTGTGTGTTGTTTTTGTATTCTGCTTCTAGCCGTTCCTCACCATGCCTAGACCATGACAACAGCAGGTGAAACTCTTTATTTTGGCTATTTTCCTCTCTCCTTTGTGTCCTTACTTCTTTTTCCTTTGTCACTATTGAATGACCTCATTTCCATCCTGTTTGTCTGCTTTATTTCATAATGAATGCCCTTATATTACCTGCATAACCAGATTTTTTATCCTTAATGCAGATCTAATTTTTCTGATCTTTATGATCTGCAGAGACAAAGTCCAAATACACCATTTATTCATAAAGAATGATTTTATATTGTATAGGAGTACACAATAGGGCATCTGTAAAAGTCAGATCTGAATTTGATAGGTTTTTCTTGTTGTCAAATCAAAAAAAATCATTAGTAATTCTTCAGTGTTTTAGGCTTTACGTAGCTGCAGAGATCATTTCTTTCCATTCTAATTCATCCATTGCAGGTTTTTCCCTGTCTTTAATGTAATTAAATTATTAGATGAATATAGTTGACCAAAAACATTATTCTTTATAAATTAGATCTGTTCATACTACATCCCATGTCCCAACCAGATGATCAGTTTCTGTTTTGTTGCCTGTCTTGCAAGCTAAATAGTTAAAACAGCGTAAAGCCACAAAGCATTTATGCAGAAGAAAACATTATTTATTGAGACCTGCTTGTTATTAATATCTCTATTCGTGTCATAAAAGTAGCCCTTTGCATTTCTCTTTAGTTGCTTCAGTTGCCATGTCAGCATGGAGATTAATTGACAAACAAAACCTGTGCATTATTTATTGATTGAATGTTTGGAAACCAATTTATTCATTGCTGGTGCCTTTTCTTTAGCTTCCTGGTCAGCTTTATGGTAGATGCCAGAGGTGGAGCTATGCGTGGTTGCCGTCATAACGGTTTGCGAATTATTGTGCCACCAAGAAAGTGCTCTGCACCTACACGGGTGACATGCAGGCTGGTAAAGAGACATCGTTTGGCCTCTATGCCCCCTATGGTGGAGGGTGAAGGGCTGGCTGGTCGCATCATAGAAGTGGGACCCACTGGAGCCCAGTTCTTGGGGTAAGTGTATGGTTAAGAGAGTGTGGGTGTGTGTGTACTAACAGTTTGTGTACTTGCTTGTGGTTTTGTACTATCTTGTATAACTGTGTTTCAACAGTTGTGTGGTGTGTTCATACTTTCTTTTTCACTCCCCCCTCTGTGCTGCGTATGGATCAGTAAGCTCCACCTTCCTACAGCTCCACCCCCTCTGAATGAGGGTGAGAGCCTGGTCAGTCGCATCCTGCAGCTGGGTCCTCCAGGAACCAAGTTCCTCGGGTAGGAACATGTGAGAGGGATACCTGACCACCCTCAAATCCTGGTTACATGACTACCCATCTTTTTCCCCTTGTGTTCAAATGAGATTTTTTGAGATTTTCATCATATATATATATTAATTATTATTTTATTTTATTTTTTTTTTTTTTTGCTGCTCCCTCTCTTTCTTACAAGAGAAGCGCAACTTTACCACCTGATCTGTCGGCTTATATTGTTGAGTTTTCCTCATGCTTCCCACCGGCACCTTATCCCCATTAATGTTTCTAGTTGGATTCTGGTTCTAATGTGGAAAAAAGATTTTAGTTATGTTGACACATTTTTGAAATTACTTTCAACTGACTTTTTTTTTGTTTTCTTTCTTTGTAAATTCATTCATGTGTCAACCAAAACACTGTGCTGTCTGATTTTTTTTTTTCTAAAGTCAGCACTGACAAGCAGTAATTAGCGTTAGTCCATCTATCCATTTTACACTTATCCAATTCCAATTTATATTTGGTTTTACATTGTCACACCTTTTAGGCCTGTGATTGTGGAGATTCCTCATTTTGCTGCTCTGCGCGGGACAGAGCGAGAGCTAGTGATCTTAAGGAGTGAAACAGGGGAGAGCTGGAAGGAACATCACTGTGACTTCACTGAAGAGGAACTGAACCAGATACTTAATGGCATGGATGAAAGTAAGGGATCTGAACTGGACTGTGGTATTCAACCACGATTGATAGGTTGCTATCTCAGTGTATTTAAAAAAAAAAATGCATGAATGCGTAAAACAATACATGAAAGTTATAACAAGGGCAGCACTAGAGCAGGAAAAATTTGTTGCATAGATTTGAAAATGCTAGAATAATAGTGTGAAGTACAGGAAGTAAATAATAATGGTAAAAACAAAGCACTAACTTGATACTTTATATCGCTTTCACAGAACTTGATTCCCCCGAGGAGCTTGAGAAGAAAAGAATATGTCGCATCATCACCAGAGATTTCCCACAGTATTTTGCTGTTGTGTCAAGGATAAAGCAGGACAGTCATCTGATTGGCCCAGAGGGCGGGGTCCTCAGTAGTACTCTTGTGCCCCAGGTCCAGGCTGTATTCCCCGAAGGAGCCCTTACTAAGAAGATTAGAGTTGGGCTACAGGTGCGTGCATTCCTTATACCAACAGAATTTCCAAATTATGGCAATGAAAAAAAATATGAATAAATTTCACTACATCTTGCCCCAGGCTCAGCCTATTGATGTTGAAGTGGTGAGAAAGATTCTTGGCAGTAAAGCAACTTTCAGTCCAATTGTCACATTGGAGCCAAGAAGGAGAAAGTTCCACAAACCCATCACAATGACAATTCCAATTCCCAAGAGCTCCGGTAGCGATGCAAATTTCAGTGGGGAGACCCCAACTTTACGTTTGCTTTGCAGTATTACAGGTAAGTATCTAAAAAATAAAATTAAAATCTCTTGTTTTATAAAGATCAGTTGACTTTCAAATACTGATGAAATGCTGCCTCTATAATACACTACCATCTAAGTGCATTGCTGACATTTTATTTGCTGCTTGTACAATTGCCGTTTTTTATGATTTATTAAGAAATCTACATTTTTATAAATTTACTCATATCTTCATTTTATGTTTAAAATTCCAATATAAAGCTCTTTTGTCAATCTTTGATATTTTTAGTGTGCAGATTACTGGGTTTAATTAATGTAATTTGATCTGTCCATCTTGGTGTTTGCTTAATTCCAGTGGAAAGACAAATCTTGTCTAAATATTACAAAAACCTAGTGAATCATTTTTAAAGGTCTGTCATGGGTCTGTCTTTCAGGTGGCACCACTCCAGCCCAATGGGAGGACATCACCGGCTCCACACCTCTCACTTTTGTTAACCAATGTGTTTCCTTCACCACAAATGTATCAGCAAGGTAAATCATTCATTTGGTGTTACATGACGTCTTGTGATTGAAGGTCAGCACTGTGATACACATTTAAGCTTAATATTTTACCCAGTGACACCTATTAGTTACTAACTAAAAATCTTGTTTGTTCATAGGTTCTGGCTGATAGACTGCAGACAGATCCAGGACTCTGTTAGTTTTGGCACTCAGGTCTACAGAGAAATCATCTGTGTCCCATACATGGCTAAGTTTGTCATTTTTGCTAAGACACTGGACCCCATTGAGGGTCGCCTGCGGTGTTTCTGCATGACAGACGACAAGATGGACAAAACTCTGGAACAGCAAGAGAACTTCACTGAAGTTGCCCGCAGTCGAGATGTTGAGGTGCAGTCTAATGTTGAGGAATGAATAAGAAAAATAAGTGTGTGAAAGAGTTTATCTAAAGTAAATGAGAAAAGTAATGCTAATTAGTCTGTGGCTACAATACACTGTCTACATAATAACAGAAGCTGATTATGGAGACAGAGGGATGAGAGTTTTTGTTTGTTTTGAGCCATGAAAATTTTTGGATTTTGGATTTTTCATATCCTGATACAGGTGCTAGAGGGAAAACCTATATTTGCTGACTGCTTTGGAAACCTGGTGCCTCTTACCAAGAGTGGACAACACCATGTGTTCAGTTTTTATGCCTTCAAAGAGAACAGGCTGGCGCTCTTTATTAAAGTATGAATTTAAATCTGTAAAAACATTATAAAATGTTCACTTCTTTACTCAGAAATTCAGCAAATCCAAATATCTCCAATCCATGGATATATATTTTTTTCATATACGAGCAGATTAGAGACACAGCACAGGAGCCATGTGGTCGATTGTCTTTCACCAAGGAACCACGCACATACCGTAGTCTTAATCACAGTGCAATCTGCAACCTAAACATCACCCTTCCACCATATTCAAAGGTCAGTTTGAATATATTTCACCCTGTAATTATATAACAATGGTAGATTATTTTCATTTTGAAGCTGCTGCATTGCTGATTTCTCCTTATTTTATTCTTTTCTTTAGGAGTCTGATTCAGACCAAGATGCAGACGATGAGGTAAATAAAGTTTTGCTTGGTTTCACACTACAGCAAAGAACCATATATTGCATATTTACATTGCAGCTAACTGTGCCTTTTTGATTTTTTTTGATTGCCTTTTTTTCAGAGTGAGAAGAGTGACAAGAAATGTAAGTTGGTATTTCGCTATTTGTGTCTCATTAGAAGTTAGTTTTCTTTCTA
This sequence comes from Archocentrus centrarchus, assembly GCF_007364275.1. NCBI lineage: Eukaryota > Metazoa > Chordata > Actinopteri > Cichliformes > Cichlidae > Archocentrus > Archocentrus centrarchus. Next base: position 21,458,161 of record NC_044346.1, on the reverse strand, counting down.
ATATATATTCATCCATTTGACACATTTTACAAAATATTTTTAATGGTAATGGGTCTATATATTATATGATCTTTACAGTACAGCATAGCATAAAATTGAGACACATCACATGATTGGCATAAGATTACTAGCCATAAAGATTTTGAAATATTAGTTTAGAAATTTGTCTGTTATTGTGCTCTACTAACACTGTATGCAGTTATATGTTTGTGACTGGAGGCTATGCTATGGCTGCTGTACTTTATGTTCGCCTACTCCAAACCCAACTGACTTTCTTATTATTTAATTTTTCTGTAATTGCTATTTTTTTAATTAATCTAAAATAAAGGTCAAAATAATACTTTTTAATTCATGTCTTCTCTGGGTTTATCTCGGTATTTGTACTTGAAGTTAATCTCCAGATAATTATGGTTGGTGGTAATAATATATATTATTATTAAGTGTAAGAAGTGTTTATTTTGACCTATTATTTTCTCATGCTACATTTCTGTAACAATTTTACATGTAAAAAGCATGTAGAAAAAATTGTTTCACACAGAAAACAAACAATATCATGTTGTTTGTAGTTCATTACCAGCCAATTTATTCTTATCATTTATTTTGTATGATTTTCTTTTGCCACTGCTTTCTCTTTTGTAGTTTTACTTCCACTGCAAAATCTTTAAATTAACCAGTTTTTCTAAGTTGCTTTCATTCACTCATTCAGTTTTAAATCAGGTTTACATTATTTTACATCACTATTTTTGTCTTTTCTCTATATGCGATCAAGTCACAAAACATTAGGATTCTAGTAGTCCATTTCTAACTTTTAAGCTGTAATATTTGATACTAGTGAACCTGTATACATCAAATAGAATCTTAATCCTAAATTTTAGTATTTTCCAATAATCTAGGATTCTGTTACACTGCTTATAGAAACTTTCTATACATACTGAAAATCTTCAAAAGATAAAACAATCTAGAAACAGTGATTCTATTACTTTGCGCTTATCTCTGAATTTGTTTCAAATACGTTTATTTTTTTAATTCAAAGTTTATTTTAAAATTTTTGTTGGCAAACATGACTATTACAGCAACAATCTTGAGACATTTTGTTTGTCTGTTTTCCGTGTTCCTTGCCCCTTTGTTCCATATCTTAGTTTATCTGTTTAATTTTGTTTTTTATAGGTCTTGTGTTTAATTTTTGAATGCATAGTCAAATGAGTTAGATTATTATGATACTTCCTTACATTCTATTCATTTTGTTATTCCTCTTGGCTTTGCTTATGCTGTTGCTACACTACTTCCCTTCAAACCTCTGGGGACTACTTTGTCATCTTCTTTTGGTCTTCTTTTTGAGACTTCCTTATTCTCTGCCTTGTCATCTTCTTACTCTGTGAACTGAAGATGGATTTTTGATGACATATCTTGGTGACAGTTTTCTGATGTCTTTTTTCCCCACTTCATTTGTCCCTTATGTTCTGTACCCTTTTTGGTTATCAAACATTTTTCATTGAAGATGATGAATCTGAATCAACTGAGACATTCTCCTTCAGAAATAACCAACCTCTTGATCCTGCAACACTTGCAAGCCCAGATCTCCTGTCAGACATGTCAGATGTCAAAATGTCTGCTGTCTTTACTCCAGATATGTATGAAGAGAGAGGTGGAACTAGTAGGTTGGAGGAAAGAGAGTCTGTGGCCATTGTGGAACAGTTCAAAGACAGGATAGAAAAGGCTGGCAAAGATGGGATGAATATTAGTAAACAGAAGGCACAACAAAATGATGCTAGCAAACAGCAATATTCACTCCATGGGGCCAGTGCCCTTGAAGAACCAGTCATAAAGAACATTTGCATTGAGACAAAAAGTTTAAGTAGATCTGAAACAGATGTCAGAGATATGCCATTGGTCTCACACCCTGCCACAGAGATGGAAAAATACCTTGAAGAGAAACCTATTGGAACATATGACTCTCAAGAAGCTCTTGTCCGACATGAATTTGAACAGGTCATTGAAAAGCACGTTGGCAAAAGGCATCCCCCAGATATCAAGAAACCTATTCGTAAAAAACTTAGAGACAGATCACGTTCTGGATGTAGCAGCTCTGAGGGAGAGTTGGAAAGGATGAGCTCTGAGGAGTCCTTAGATGGTGATACTATTCTTAAAGAGAGTGGCCTTTTACCCACCCCAGTTACTGATCCACCTGCTTCTCCTTTAGTGGTTGAGACACCAATAGGATCAATAAAGGACAGGGTAAAAGCTTTACAGAACAAAGTTGAAGAGGAAGAGATGCAAAAAAGTACTAAAGTCTTTATATATGATGAAAAATCTTCTATCACCACAAAGAAAACAGAGGAAGTTATGCCAGAACTTCCCAGAGTTCCCAAGTCACCTAGATCTCAGACAGAAAGATTAGAGGAGACTATGTCTGTGAAGGAGCTGATGAAAGCTTTCCAAACTGGGGAGGACCCATCAAAGAGTAAATTTGGGCTTTTTGAACACAAAGCCTTTCATTCTTCTTGTATGTCCACATTGATTTCTGAATCAGCAGATTCTGAAAAGATTCACGATATGGAACAAAGTCCTACACAGGAGCAAAAATCACAAATCCAAATTCAGAGGCCCACAATTTTCCATCAACAGAGTAATATCAAGAAAGGTGATAAAACTGACACAAAGGATGAACCAGCAAACCTAATCAGCTCTCAGGAATCACAAACTTCAGATAGTGTGTATAATGAAGAGAGAGTTACATTTATTGATGCTATTAAACTTGGTGATGAAACTGTTAGCCCATCCCGAGAGGTGCCAGAGTTGTCAGAGAAGGAGGGAGTCTCTGTGAAACATCTCATAAAAACATACCAGACTGGGCAAGATAATCAGAAAGATGAAGCAGGATCTTGTTCAGCACTAAAATTAGACTCTATTGATTCTGTAGAGAGACAGACCACCTTACCAAGTCCTACATTGGAGCCAGCTTGGGGCCTCACAGTTTTTGATTCACAGAGTAATACTGACATACATAAAATCACAGGCCTAGAAGATCAGTCAAAAAGTTTGATCAACGAGGAAGCACAATCAAGTATAGACAGTTCTGTGACGAAAAAGGTACAATTTTCTGACACTATTCATTATGATGCTGTTAGCCCACAGAGAGAAGTGCCAGAGTTTTCAGAAGAGCAGTGTGTGTCTGTTAAGGAGCTGATGAAAACATTCCAGACTGTGCAAGATCCCTCAAAAACTAAAGGACTCTTTGAACACAAACATCTGCCTTCCTCTATTTCAAAATTAACATCTCATTCAGGAGATTCTGCAGAGATACAGACTATTGAACAAAGTCCTACAAACCAGACAGATTCTCAAATCCTAACTCAGAGCCTCACAAATTTACATCAACAGAGTGATGCCAATCAATATGACCAAACAGAATTAGTTGATCAACCAGTAAGCTTAATCAAAGAGGAATCACAGATAATTTCAGATATTCCTTATGGAAAGACAGTAAAATTGGTTGAGACACAGTGTGATGAGTGGCCAAGGATATTACACAAGGATGCCATGTCTGTAAAGGAGCTGAGGAAAACATTTGAGTCTGAGAAGGACCCTTTGAAAAGTAAAGTTGAACTATTAGAATCAGGGTCAGAGATTCAGCAGAGTGAACACAGTTCCAGAAAGGAGACAAAATTGCAAACCCAAATGCAGAATATTACAGCTTTCCAACCCCAGATTAATGTCACTGATTTAGCAGTCCAAACAGTAAGTCTAAAGAATTCTCAGGATTCACAACCAATTTCAGATATTTCTTGTTTTGGACAAACAGTAGAAAATGCTTATGGGATTCAGTTAGATAATGGAAAAGTTACCCCTCGGATTAATGAGCCTGAGTTATCAAGAAGGAGAATGCAGCTAGAAGAACCAGCCATCAGCACTTTTGATTGCTTACCTGAAGATACACAGATCAGCCCTGATCGCAGACCTTCTGAGGACTTTAGTGCTGAGATAAAAGCTGAGCTGGAGGACAATCCAAAGTACCAGCAGTTCAAGAAGACAGCTTCAAATGTCAGAAATCAACTTGAGACACGTGAGGAGGAGACCATGGCTTATGATTCTGATACTTATTTTGAGGAAGACATAAGCCCTGAGTGTCTTGAGAGTCCCAAACATGAAGGCATGGATCAATTCTCAGACACTAGTGTTATTAGGACATCTCATTCCAGCACAAATGAGAGAGACAACTCTGACGGACTCGTATCAGGATTGACCGATGAAATGCTTTCTAATGCTGCTAAAAGACAAGAAATATATATCATACCACCAGTGAAAGATAAATCTCTTGAAGCAACTAAAGAAAATGCAACCATTGAACATGAAAGAAAGAAATTCTTTACAGAAAGTAAAACTGAAGTTACAGTGGTCAAAGAGCCACCACTTCAAGAAATCTACTTTGGGATAGAAACATCTAGTCAGGCTTCCACCGCAGACAAAGATATGTCAGGGATGATGTTCTTAATGAACAGGGACTTGGATCAGGATCTACAAGATGGGTCTACAAACAGGCAGCCATCAGTGGAAGATATTGTTCAGGAGAAGTTTGAACAAGTTATTTTGAAAAAGGACATAAAAAAAGAAATATTCACTTTCCTTACTGATGAAAATAAAGCAGCAATAATAGATGAAAGAACACAAGATGTAAATCATGCAACTGTGGAGAAGGACAAACATAGACTTAAAAGGGACACTGAAAAGGTAGAGAATACATTTGAAGTTAAAACATCTAGACAAAAAGAAACTCAAGAAAGCATGACAGAAAAATTACCAGTGAAGGAAGAATGGGTAGAGAAGAATACTTTATACAAGCCATCTACAAAACCAAAAGAGATGTTATCAGTACTGAACAATGACTTGGATCAGTACCTCAAGGACAAGCCAGTGAAAAGTAGGCCTCCAGAGGAGGTTACTGTCCAGGAAAACTTTGAGCAAGTTATTCACACCAAAATACATGAAATGTCTAGTGCTGACACAGACAATGAGATGAGTGCAGAGACCCATGAACAGAAACAGTTTGATGTGGTTGAAGTAAAAGAACTAAAACCAAGTACTATGTCAGAGACTCCATTTCAAGAAGTTTGCACTGAGAGAGACTTAAACCAACAACAATCTAGAACTAAGATGGATATGTCAGGCATGGTATCACTTCTCAGTAGTGACCTAGTTCAACATTTCCAGGACAAGCCAGTGACAATGCAGTCCCAACCATATAAAGAGCTTTACCACGAGAGCTGCCAACAAGTCATATTGACAAGTGATACTTTGGAGGACAAGACAGGGGGAGAGTCAAATGAAGAAATGCCGACTGATCTAAGTGGAGACAAAGAACAAACACCAAAGTCAGTGTTGGAAATTCCATTCCAAGAAGTCTGCATCAAGGGAAAGGCACACCACCAACAATCTACAATCGAGAAAAATACGTCTGGTATGTTGTCACTTCTCAGTCATGACTTAGATCAACATCTCAAGGAAAAGCCACTGGCAATGCAATTTGAGTCAGAAGAAGATCTAGTCCATGAGAGATGTGAACAAATTATGCTGACAAGTAATGATGTACAGGACAAAATTGGTAGCCAGGCAAATGAAGACCTACAGATGGATTTAATTAGACAGGAAGAAGAGGTGTGCACTGACAAAAAGGTACACCATCAACAATCGTATGCGCCATCTACAAAACCAAAGGAAATGTCAGGCATGCTCTCAGTGCTGAACAGTGACTTGAATCAGTACCTCAAAGACAAGCCAGTGAAAATACAATCCCAACCACATGAAGAGCTTGTCCATGAGAGCTGCCAACAAGTCATATTGACAAGTGATACTTTGGAGGACAAGATAGGGGGAGAGTCAAATGAAGACCTGCAGATCAATATAATTGGTGACAAAGAAGGAACACCAAGTTCAGTGGTGGAAACACCATTCCAAGAAGTCTGCATCGAGAGAAAGGCACACCACCAGCAATCTACAACCCAGAAAAATATGTCTGGCATGTTGTCACTTCTCAGTCATGACTTAGATCAGCATCTCAAGGAAAAGCCACTGGCAATGCAGTTTGAGTCAAAAGAAGATCTAGTCCATGAGAGATGTGAACAAATTATACTGTCAAGTAATGATGTAAAGGACAAAATTGTTGGCCAGGAAAATGAAGACCTACAGACAGATTTGATTAGAGAGGAAGAAGAGGTTTGCACTGCCACAAAAGTACACCATCAACAGTCATATGAGCCATCTACTAAACCAAAGGAGATGTCGGGCATGCTATCACTGTTGAACAGTGACTTGGATCAGTACCTCAAGGACAAGCCAGTGAAAAGTAAGCCTTCAGAGGAGGTTGCTGTCCAGGAGACCTTTGAGCAAGTTATTCAAACCAAAATCCATCAGTCCTCTAGTGCTGATGTTGAGGAAGACATGAGTGCACAGATAGATGAGCAGACACAGATTAATCTGATTGAAGTAAATAAACTAAAACCAAGTTCTGTTTCAGAGACTCCATTTCAAGAGGTTTGCATTGAGAGAGACTTAAACCAACAACAGCCTACAACTGAGAGCAATATGTATGGGATTTTGTCACTTCTCAGTAAAGGCTTAGATAAACATCTCAAGGACAAGCCAGTGACAATACAGCCCCAACCACAGGAAGACCTAGTCCATGAGAGCTGCCAACGAGTCATATTGACAGGTGATACTTTGGAGGACAAGATAGGGGGAGAGTCAAATGAAGAACTGCCGACTGATCTAAGTGGAGACAAAGAACAAACACCAAAGTCAGTGTTGGAAATTCCATTCCAAGAAGTCTGCATTGAGAGAAAGGCACACCACCAACAATCTACAACCGAGAAAAATATGTCTGGCATGTTGTCACTTCTCAGTCATGACATAGATCAACATCTCAAGGAAAAGCCACTGGCAATGCAGTTTGAGTCAGAAGAAGATCTAGTTCATGAGAGATGTGAACAAATTATGCTGACAAGTAATGATGTACAGGACACAATTGGTAGCCAGGCAAATGAAGACCTACAGATGGATTTAATTAGAGAGGAAGAAGAGGTGTGCACTGACAAAAAGGTACACCATCAACAGTCATATGAGCCAACTACAAAACCAAAGGAAATGTCAGGCATGCTATCCTTGTTGAACAGTGACTTGAATCAGTACCTCAAGGACAAGCCAGTGATAATACAATCCCAGCCACATGAAGAGCTTGTCCATGAGAGCTGCCAACAAGTCATATTGACAAGTGATACTTTGGAGGACAAGACAGGGGGAGAGTCAAATGAAGACCTGCAGATCGATGCAATTGGTGACAAAGAAGGAACACCAAGTTCAGTGGTGGAAACACCATTCCAAGAAGTCTGCATTGAGAGAAAGGCACACCACCAACAATCTACAACTGAGAAAAATATGTCTGGCATGTTGTCACTTCTCAGTCATGGCATAGATCAACATCTCAAGGACAAGCCACTGGCAATGCAGTTTGAGTCAGAAGAAGATCTTGTCCATGAGAGATGTGAACAAATTATGCTGACAAGTAATGATGTACAGGACAAAATTGGTAGCCAGGCAAATGAAGACCTACAGATGGATTTAATTAGAGAGGAAGAAGAGGTTTGCACTGCCACAAAAGTACACCATCAACAGTCGTATGAGCCAACTACAAAGCCAACGGAAATGTCGGGCATGCTATCCTTGTTGAACAGTGACTTGAATCAGTACCTCAAGGACAAGCCAGTGACAATGCAATCCCAACCACATGAAGAGCTTTACCACGAGAGCTGCCAACAAGTCATATTGACAAGTGATACTTTGGAGGACAAGACAGGGGGAGAGTCAAATGAAGAACTGCCGACTGATCCAAGTGGAGACAAAGAACAAACACCAAAGTCAGTGTTGGAAATTCCATTCCAAGAAGTCTGCATCAAGAGAAAGGCACACCACCAACAATCTACAATCGAGAAAAATACGTCTGGTATGTTGTCACTTCTCAGTCATGACTTAGATCAACATCTCAAGGAAAAGCCACTGGCAATGCAATTTGAGTCAGAAGAAGATCTAGTCCATGAGAGATGTGAACAATTATGCTGACAAGTAATGATGTAAAGGACAAAATTGGTAGCCAGGCAAATGAAGACCTACAGATGGATTTAATTAGAGAGGAAGAAGAGGTGTGCACTGACAAAAAGTACACCATCAACAGTCATATGAGCCAACCTACAAAGTCAAGGAAATGTCGGGCATGCTATCTTTGTTGAACAGTGACTTGAATCAGTACCTCAAGGACAAGCCAGTGACAATTCAATCCCAACCACATGAAGAGCTTGTCGATGAGAGCTGCCACGAGTCATATTGACAAGTGATACTTTGGAGGCCAAGATAAGGGGAGAGTCAAATGAAGACCTGCAGATCGATGTAACTGGTGACAAGAAGGAACACCAAGTTCAGTGGTGGAAACTGCATTCCAAGAAGTCTGCATCGAGAGAAAGGCACACCACCAGCAATCTACAATCGAGAAAAAATACGTCTGGTAGTTGTCACTTCTCAGTCATGACTTAGATCAACATCTCAAGGACAAGCCACTGGCAATGCAGTTTGAGTCAGAAGAAGATCTTGTCCATGAGAGATGTGAACAAATTATGCTGACAAGTAATGATGTACAGGACAAAATTGGTAGCCAGGCAAATGAAGACCTACAGATGGATTTAATTAGAGAGGAAGAAGAGGTTTGCACTGCCACAAAAGTACACCATCAACAGTCGTATGAGCCAACTACAAAGCCAACGGAAATGTCGGGCATGCTATCCTTGTTGAACAGTGACTTGAATCAGTACCTCAAGGACAAGCCAGTGACAATGCAATCCCAACCACATGAAGAGCTTTACCACGAGAGCTGCCAACAAGTCATATTGACAAGTGATACTTTGGAGGACAAGACAGGGGGAGAGTCAAATGAAGAACTGCCGACTGATCCAAGTGGAGACAAAGAACAAACACCAAAGTCAGTGTTGGAAATTCCATTCCAAGAAGTCTGCATCAAGAGAAAGGCACACCACCAACAATCTACAATCGAGAAAAATACGTCTGGTATGTTGTCACTTCTCAGTCATGACTTAGATCAACATCTCAAGGAAAAGCCACTGGCAATGCAATTTGAGTCAGAAGAAGATCTAGTCCATGAGAGATGTGAACAAATTATGCTGACAAGTAATGATGTACAGGACAAAATTGGTAGCCAGGCAAATGAAGACCTACAGATGGATTTAATTAGAGAGGAAGAAGAGGTGTGCACTGACAAAAAAGTACACCATCAACAGTCATATGAGCCAACTACAAAGTCAAAGGAAATGTCGGGCATGCTATCTTTGTTGAACAGTGACTTGAATCAGTACCTCAAGGACAAGCCAGTGACAATTCAATCCCAACCACATGAAGAGCTTGTCGATGAGAGCTGCCAACGAGTCATATTGACAAGTGATACTTTGGAGGCCAAGATAAGGGGAGAGTCAAATGAAGACCTGCAGATCGATGTAACTGGTGACAAAGAAGGAACACCAAGTTCAGTGGTGGAAACTGCATTCCAAGAAGTCTGCATCGAGAGAAAGGCACACCACCAGCAATCTACAACCGAGAAAAATATGTCTGGCATGTTGTCACTTCTCAGTCATGACTTAGATCAGCATCTCAAGGACAAGCCAGTGACAATACAATCCCAACCACATGAAGAGCTTGTCGATGAGAGCTGCCAACGAGTCATATTGACAAGTGATACTTTGGAGGACAAGATAAGGGGAGAGTCAAGTGAAGAACTGCCGACTGATCTAAGTGGAGACAAAGAACAAACACCAAAGTCAGTGTTGGAAATTCCATTCCAAGAAGTCTGCATCAAGAGAAAGGCACACCACCAACAATCTACAACCGAGAAAAATATGTCTGGCATGTTGTCACTTCTCAGTCATGACATAGATCAACATCTCAAGGAAAAGCCACTGGCAATGCAATTTGAGTCAGAAGAAGATCTAGTCCATGAGAGATGTGAACAAATTATGCTGACAAGTAATGATGTACAGGACAAAATTGGTAGCCAGGCAAATGAAGACCTACAGATGGATTTAATTAGAGAGGAAGAAGAGGTGTGCACTGCCACAAAAGTACACCATCAACAGTCATATGAGCCAACTACAAAGCCAAAGGAAATGTCGGGCATGCTATCCTTGTTGAACAGTGACTTGAATCAGTACCTCAAGGACAAGCCAGTGACAATTCAATCCCAACCACATGAAGAGCTTGTCGATGAGAGCTGCCAACGAGTCATACTGACAAGTGATACTTTGGAGGACAAGATAAGCGGAAAGTCAAATGAAGACCTGCAGATCGATGTAACTGGTGACAAAGAAGGAACACCAAGTTCACTGGTGGAAACTCCATTCCAAGAAGTCTGCATCGAGAGAAAGGCACACCACCAACAATCTACAACCGAGAAAAATATGTCTGGCATGTTGTCACTTCTCAGTCATGACTTAGATCAACATCTCAAGGACAAGCCAGTGACAATACAATCCCAACCACATGAAGAGCTTGTCGATGAGAGCTGCCAACGAGTCCTATTGACAAGTGATACTTTGGAGGACAAGATAAGGGGAGAGTCAAATGAAGACCTGCAGTTCGATGTAACTGGTGACAAAGAAGGAACACCAAGTTCAGTGGTGGAAACTCCATTCCAAGAAGTCTGCATTGAGAGAAAGGCACACCACCAGCAATCTACAACCCAGAAAAATATGTCTGGCATGTTGTCACTTCTCAGTCATGACTTAGATCAACATCTCAAGGAAAAGCCAGTGGCAATGCAGTTTGAGTCAGAAGAAGATCTTGTCCATGAGAAATGTGAACAAATTATACTGACAAGTAATGATGTACCAGACAGAATAAGTAGACAGACAGATAAAAAACCAAAGGAGATGTCAGGCATGATGTCCCTGCTGAACAATGACTTGGATCAGTACCTCAAGGACAAGCCAGTGAAAAGTAAGCCTTCAGAGGAAGTCGTTACCCAGGAGAACTTTGAGCAAGTTATTCAAACCAAAGTCTGTCAATCCTCTAGTGCTGATATCGAGGAAAAAATGAGTGCACAGACAGATGAACAGACACAAATTAATATGGTTGAAGTAAAAGAATTAACACCAGGTTCTGTATCAGAGGCATCATTTCAAGAGATTTGCATTGAGAGAAACTTAAACCAACAAGAGTTTACAACTGAGAGAAATATGTCTGGGATGTTGTCACTTCTCAGTAAAGACTTAGATCAACATTTACAGGAAAAGCCAATGGTAGAGCAATCTGAACTGGAAGAGGATCTAGTCCATGAGAGCTACAAACAAGTTATAGCGATAAAGGATTTTAAACGAGAAATTCATGCCTCATCTCTTGAACATAAAATGATGTCCCTAGATGATACAAGTTTTGACAGTGTAGACATTACTAATAAACAAGGTTTGGAAAGTGGCTGGCACACATGTTCTAAAGAAGATGAAGGTCTGAAGAGTTTCTTATCTGAGGAGGGTGAGATTAAAACCTCAGCAACTGAAGGGATGATGGATGGGAAGTCATATGCAAAGATGGATGACTGTAAAAGTGATCCTAAAGATGCTAGTGTTGCTGTCTCTGATTCAGTTCCCAAAACACATTTTTTGCAACTACCAATTAGTTTTAGCACACTACAACGACCAGATGATTTGGAGAATCTAAACTCTGTGACATTCGATGACCCAGCTAATGAGTCATGTATTCAAGATTCATTAGAAGCAAGTCCTCTCATGGAGGATAAATCCTCAAAGAAATCCCCTGATTCAATTGAGCCAAGCCCTACCAAAGAATCTCCTTGTCCAGACTCTCTTGAGGGAAGCCCTACTCAGTCAAACAATGCAGAACTTAAGATCCCAAGAAAGACTGCTGTGTATGAAGATTATGCTTCCCAGCTCAGAGCATGTTTTGCTTATGACAAAAATCTTGAGACAACTGAAATGTATAGTGAAATTAAAGAAGACAACTATTCTGAATCTACAAAGAGAGTAGCTCATGGTGGGAGTCTTCATATGTTTATAAGGCAAGACTCTTTTGACTCAGAAGAGAGAGAGGATGATGCCACCAATAAACAGTTCACACCAGAAGAGGAGATGTTTAAAATGGCTGCAAAGATCAAAACATTTGAGGAGATGGAACAGGAGTCAAAACTGAGGAGAGAAAAATCTTTTGACGCCACTGCACAATCAGAAACAAGTGATCAGGAAGATGGTGAGCTTCATCTTAAATCTGACCCAGTTTTACAGTCTTTCTCACAAGATATCATACAGAAAATAACAGAAAAAGTTGTTACAGAAGGCACTCACACACTTAATGAGGCAACAAATATGACTTTTAATGAGAAGGAAGAAATTCAGTCAAAATTTAAAACTACTCACTCAGTTGACAATTCGTTGTGTTTATCTGCGACTCAAAAAGAGAAACCTGATCAAGAAGGTGAATACTCTGTGCCACACCAAGGTAAAGACACTACTGGAGGTGCAGTCATTGACATGCCCTTTTCTGGGTCAGATGAGCATCATTCAGATGAGGACAAAGAAGTTGGGTCACCACTTACCGATGGCTCAGCTTCTGGTAGTCAACCAGTGTGTACTAGAGAAGAAGAATTTGTTGTAGAATGTGAGGGTAACAATATAGTCATCAATGCACAGGTTGAGGCTGAGAAGCAAATAAATCTTTGCTTTGCAGAGGATAGACGAACACCAGATAAAACACCAGGTGATGTGAAATCCCCTGATCCATTTCAGTTTCAAGAGGGAAAACTTTTCGAAATGACCAGAGGTGGAGCTATTGACATGACAAGAAGCTTTGATGAAGAAAGGGAAGCATATGCATTTTTTCATATTGGGGAACATCCAGTTGATGAAGTTGTGCCAGAAGAGACTAAACATTCTCAATCAAAGTCTTTAACTTTACAGACCAGTGATTCTATTCCAGATGTAAACCTTCAAGAGACCTTAAATTCATATCTGACTCAGGGTACTAGTGACAAAGTATCTAGTCCCAAATCTGAAATTGTCATCGTACCCACAGGTGGCAAGTCACAGCTTGAGAAGCCACTTACAAAAGCTGAAATTGGCAGCTCTATGGAGGTTCATCTTGCTTCCTCCAGTGCTTTGAAGAGTCTAATAAATGTTCAAATAGACACTGAAAGCCTTGAAAGCCTCGGTCTGGACTATCTAGACTCTACCGTAGCCGATCTTCAGTCAGACACATCTGCAGTTGCCCATTCATTCTGCTCAGGGCAAGCCCATGATTTCTCAGACTCCTCCCCTGATGATGAGGTTGATGAGGAAGAGGACGATGATCAGTGCTCAGTCATAGAAACGGCCCTTTCATATGGACAGCCTGGCATGCCAGCATATCATCAGGATTCACCTCCACCTTTGACAAAACCAGCCACCACAGTTAAGGGAGATGGCCATTTTAAAAAAGCCAAGAAAGACTCCCAGATATCTCAAGTTCAAGGAGAAGCAGAAAAAACGTCCACCTTGGCCCGTAGGACTAGATCTGAGGTTAGTGACACAAGTAAAGTTTCTGTTAAAGAGAGGAGAAGTTATTCTGACTGTAGCCAGCCCACTAATACATCCAGCCTTTCTCCCTCCACATTTACGGTAATGACGCAACAGAAAATTTTAGCTCATATGATCCCCACATGCTCTTCTCCAAGGAAAGATATCAAGCTCTCCAAGACTGTAGAAACATCTGTTAGGTCTTCTTTGGCTACAGATGATTTAAGTAGCGCTAGCCAGAGAAGCCCAGATTCCGTTATCTTCACATATGAAATTCCTGCCTCGCACAGTTCAGGTTCTGATGGCAGTAGAGTTGAGCCAGCAGAACATCTGTCTTGTGGAACAGAGGATGTATTTGAATCCAGGCCTGCCTGGGATGAAAAGGTGGAAACTCAGATGCAGAGAATCATCGATGACCAAACTCCAGAATGTACGGCAGGTATGGCCAGACCTACAGTGGGTTTTTGATTTCTTACCTCTTCTCCTCAGTTGAAAGAGCCTTGTTCTTCTGCTTAAGAACAATATCACCATTACTCATTTTGCTTTCATGTGTTGTGATTTGCCAGGTCCCATTTTTCACAGTTTAATGCTTGTATTTTGTGTGTGCGTATGTGTGCCTCTATGTGTATGTTGTTGTGTTGCACATGTGAGTTACTTTCCCATCTCTGTTTGTGAATGTGCAATCTCAAGATTGAATTGCCATGTTGGCTAAAGAAATAGTCTAAATAGACTTTGATTATTGTCTGTACTAATACTACAGCTTTACTAATATTAACTTAATAAAAAGCAGATCTATGACATTCCTTATGCTAATAATTAAAAAGCATGATTTGCGGCTTGTGACCAGTCATTTGTAAGAAAGTTAATTCATCTCAAATCCAGCCTTTATGTTATCATCCACGCAAGTATCACAGATCTACATTTAGTTTACAGCCTATAGCATAGAATCTTCAGGAAATAATATTTTATATCTACACATTCACATGACAAATACCTGGAATATGTAAAATTTTTGCTCAGTAGAATTTTATTCCCCTCTGGTAGTTGTTAACATTTAATGTTTGGCTATGGTGGCATTTCTTTAGTTGATTGGCAGGAAGATGCGGACAGAAAAGAGGAGACATTAGCTATCATTTCAGATCTTCTCGGCTTCAGCTGGACTGGTAAGCTGTCAAATGATGCAGTTGTTTTCTGTTTTAAATTTAAATTTTAAATATACAATGCATTTTAGGTAGAGGCAGTATTTACTGCACTTTTAAAATGGTATTTTAACTTGAACTCATCTATTCATAAGCAGGAACAGGTGATGCTATATATAAAACTTTTTTATTACTTGCTTCGTTTCCCATCTCCCCAGAACTGGCAAGAGAACTGGAATTCAGTGAGGAGGATATTCAACTAGTGAGAACAGAGAATCCTAATTCCCTCCAAGAGCAGAGCCATGCTTTGCTGCAACGCTGGGTTGAACGGGAAGGCAAACATGCCACAGGTCCATAGCACTTGTCTTAAGATTGTATTAGTGTTGGTCAGTATATTACTTCAAATCCTTTAGACATTGGTAAATTGTTTCAAGGTAGTGAATTTATTTTCAGATACACAGCCTATAGAATAAATGTATTTTTTGGTCTTATTTATTGAATTATTTGTGCATTTGGTGGACCTGTATTCATATTGTTGATTGAACACAATCTTATGTTTCCAGTTTTATTAAATGAATGTCTTTATATTAATTTATGTCTATTAATGATACATTTTTCCACAGAGGACTGTCTGATTAAGAGACTAACCAAGATCAATCGCATGGACATTGTCCATCTTATTGAAACCCAGATGAACAAGTCAGTTCAAGAGCAAACATCTAGAACTTATGCAGAAATAGAGAAGACACTGGATCACAGTGAAGGTAGCTGTACAGCATAACACGCTGAAGACTCTACCTAAGGGCCCCATTATACCTGCTGCATTGGTCACTTGGCACACCACTGGTGATGTCATCACACAGCCACATAAATTTATGCTCACCATTATGCCACAGATACCCACTGCAGTATTCTCCTGAATGATAGGTGTTGCCACTCAGACAAAACCTCCACATTAGCGCTGGTATAGCAGGAGAAAAAAAAAAACTGAAGCAAAGAAATTGCTGAGTTTTTTTTTTCAAAGTTTTTTCCACAGTTTCTTCTTTTAATACTTTTGCAACATTTCCAGATTATACACAGATTATATATCATTGTATAATCTGTTGATCTCTGTGCTTCTGTATTGATATGTCAATAAAATGGTGGTAAAAACCAACACAGTCATGCACACATCTTCAACTGCAGCAGCAGCCCAATGTGCCATTGATGAGGACGGCAGGTATAAAGGAGCCCTAAGATTAAGCTCTCTGTGTGTTTATGGCACTCATATTTATTGTGTGTTTTTCAGTATCAGTAGCCCTGTCTTCAGTGCAAGAAGATGCAGACAGCCCCAGAGTCGTGAGAAGGATGGAGTCAGACCGCAGACCACCCCCAGCTGTTTCAGAAGAAGACCTGTCAGTTGCTTCCCTCCTGGATATTCCTTCGTGGGCAGAGCCTGTTGGACAGACCCACTCAGAGAGCATGCATGGTGATTTATTGGAGGAGCTTGAGATTCCACAGTAAGTTATTCATTTGAAATGATTCGTGACTCTACATCATACTCTAGCAATGCAACATAGTGTCAGATTAAACTACTTTTCTCAAGGTCAACGTTTCCTACCATGTTGGCCCCAGAACATTGAACAGTGCCCTATCCTACCTCCACTGGTGTTTTGTATCGTACAATGGGTGCAGTTATTTGGGTGTGTTTCACTGCAGTCTTGTGACCTAGCCTTCTTTTTCTTCTACAGTGAGTTGAACCCTAATCTGTGGACCTCTGAGGATGTAATTACACGTGAACCAAGTCAAGACAACTTAGATGAGCAAGTAAGTATGCAACCCACTTTAAAAGAAGCTGCATTTGGGAGCCAAGCACCTCAGGTTTATGACCTCAAAGTCAAAGACCAGGAAGTTTGCTGCAGCGTAGAAGCTCATTTCATCAGGTCTTCCCAAAGTGGAGCTCAAGTTAAAGATGGCTACAGCCTAAAGCAGTATGATTGTGAAGACGACCAAGGTCAATCCTGTCATATTGACTCATCTCATTCATCTGTATCTATTGGAGACTTTACTCTGAGCCTGTCAGAGTCAGACAAAGCTGAAAATGACTTCAGTAAACTTTGTGATGAGTTACGTTGTGCTCCACTGTTTTGTAATACATATCAACCAACTCTGGCCTTGACTGAAGATAACACTGATGTAGCTCAAAAAGTCAGGCTCTTTGAGCAGGGTACTGATGAATTCACAGTTCAGTTCACCAAAGTACACTATGGTCATGACAAGATCTCACAGGTTTCAGGTGTGGACATGGATATCAAACCCTTCAAGTCAAGCAAAGAAGAAAACACAAAATACAACATATATAGGGAAATAATTCTGGAAAACTTCCCATTCATTGATGATAATGACGATATACAGTCAAATGAAGCCAGTGTTGCAACAGCTAAATCCAGCATGCTGAATCCATTTAAAAATGATGTACAGACAATAACGCTACGCAGTCAGACAACCAGTTGTTCTCAACATATGGCTTGTGACTCAACTGATGTGTGCTGTAATTGGTCTTCTATTACTCCAGAAAATAACCATTTTGTGACAGAAGCAAACATGCCCTACATTACTGAGCCAGAGAATGTATATTCCCACTATTTCTACCCTGTCACCTATCTCACACTACAAGCACCTGAGCCAGATGTGACATTACCTTCCACTTTTATAGACTACAGCCATTTGACCCCTGATTCTTTGACATCTGAAGAGCAAGGGGGCTCCTTTTCACCTATTAAAGAAAGTGATCTCTTCCTTGCAGATGCATGGATGTTAAATGATTCTATACCTAGACTATCATCCCCTGAATCTGTCATGTCAATTAGTGATTATAGAGCAATGTCACCTGACTCTCCTCGGGGTGGGGAAAGAGTATTACCTGCAGACCTTTCAAATATATTGGACGGGACTTATGCACTCTCTCTAATGAATGAGACATGTAGTTCTCCAGAAGTTGCAACAAATGTAACTGAAAATGAATATGTCTGTGAGTCATGTAATTATGAACACAAACCACTGTTTGGTTCAAAAGATTTTGTTGTTCCTGTAATTTCACATCCTAGACCAGTATCCCCTGACTATCAAGTATGTAAATATAGTCCTGGACATGAGGGTGTACACATAAAGAAAGAGTCCATAACATTCTCACCTACGACATCAGAAAATGAACATGTTTTGTCTCAAAAAAGAATGTCTTCACCTGACTTATTGACATCTATTCATAATTGTTTATCTACAGATAGAGATTGCCGACCATCTTCCCCACAATCTCAGACTTCTCAGTGCAGTTTTTCATTTCTTGAGTTATTGCTCTCACAGCCAGTTCGCACCCAACTGATGAACCAATACTGTGATTATTATTTACAGTATTCAGGAGAAATTTCATCCTCACCATCACTGAGGTCAGCTACTTACCATCCAGTTAGTGGGAAGGAAGTGGGTCAAAGTAGCCCTTTAATGGAAGACTTTGTAGATCCCGATTACCTTCCTCCTCTCCCTCAGCAATCAGACACAGCAATTTGTTATCCTCCACCAGATTTTTCAGCTTCACAGCACCAGCATAAAACATGTGATTTCATGCAATATTCTATAAAAAACTGTTCATCTGACCTTAATAAATTGTCAGATGATAAAACCACAGATGCATCAGATTCATTGAAATGTAACATAAAAAATGGAGAAATACCAATTCTGGACTCAACAAAAACTACAAAAAATCTTACACATGTAGATGTTGAAATAACTGACACCGAATATTCAGGCTGTTCATTTAGGCCTGTAGTGGCTACAGACACGAAACCAGGGGAAAAAGGGAGTCAATTTTACCTTGATTATTGGTTTTCAAACTTGCAATCAGAATCTTCTGAAAATAACTCTTCATCAAGACAGTCAGGTGATTTAACAAAAAAGACAAAAATGGCCCCAGAAAACAATGAAAAAGAAGAGACCATAAATTTGTCTTTGGTGAAGGAATTGTCCTTAAGAAACGCTTCCTCACTTCCTCACAAAGAACACAAAAAACATAGTGAAACGTGTCATAAGTTGAAGGAAAAATCATTAGTGCAACCAGTGGTGTTTGAATTAGTGCAGAGACAAAAATATATTTTGGAGTTTCCAAACAGGGCTACATTCTCAAACACAAGAACAGAATTACATGAAACTATAAACAAAAAATGTCATTGTTCATTGTTTGAAAGTGACAAGAAAAACTTAAGGCCACATTCACCATCATACACAGATTACTTAGTTCTTGAAGATGCACAAATTAATAAAACTCATTCAGGAACTTCATGTCCTCTCTCTGTTCCACCCAAAAAAGAACTCCCCCTTATAAATGAGTGGGTGGCAAAATTAAGGCCACAATCTCCTGAATCACTCAACTCTCAAAGTGAAATTAGGCCTCTCTCACCTGACTCACCTGTTCCTCAGTTCAGATGCCCATATCATGAGTGCAATGTGGAATTATTACGGCAAAGGTCGTTTACACCAGAATCAACATTTTCAGACTGGGAGGATACAGATATGTGTCTAGAAATTATGTTTGATGAGCTCAGACCAGCATCCCCTCAATCTGATTCATCCGATGTTGAACTGGATTTATTATCAAGTAACAGAGCATTGTCTCCAGATTCTGTGTCTTCTGATTTTGACTTTTTGCTCTTGCACAGTTGGCTTGCAGACTTTAGAGCTTCCTCCCCAGAATCTGTGGCATCAGTTCATCAACGTTCTCATTCTTCTTCCGTGATGCTCAGTCCAATATACAGTCAACACTGTAACTACTACTTGCAATATTCTGACAATAGAGCCACATCACCTCTTTCAACAGCATCTGATGTTGAGGATTTCGAATCCTGTTTTGCCCAAATGTTTGAGGACGAGAGACCAGATTCACCAGATTCCCATTCTTCGAGTGTTGAAGCTAAACACTCAGGCGTAAGTGTAAAAGCGTCACCTTTGCTGTTTGCTACAAGACCTTTGACTTATGCAGAGGTTGTGCGAGGCTTTACACAAGAAAGAGAAGGTGACACTTTGTGTGACTTCCAAAGGAGTCACTTGAGACCTCTGTCCTCTCCATCTCTGCCATCAGAACCATCAGAAACAGAAAGTACCCTTTCTTTTATAGATGAGTGGGTGGCAAAATTAAGGCCACAATCTCCTGAATCACTCGACTCTCAAAGTGAAATTAGGCCTCTCTCACCTGACTCACCTGTTCCTCAGTTCAGATGCCCATATAATGAGTGCAATGTGGAATTATTACAGCAAAGGTCGTTTACACCAGAATCAACATTTTCAGACTGGGAGGATACAGATATGTCTCTAGAAATCATGTTTGATGAGATCAGACCAGCGTCCAATCAATCTGATTCATCCGATGTTGAACTGGATTTATTATCAAGTAACAGAGCATTGTCTCCAGATACTGTGTCTTCTGATTTTGATGTTTTGCTCTTGCACAGTTGGCTTGCAGACTTTAGAGCTTCCTCCCCAGAATCTGTGGCATCAGTTCATCAACGTTCTCGTTCTTCTTCCGTGATGCTCAGTCCAATATACAGTCAACATTGTAACTACTACTTGCAATATTCTGAAAATAGAGCCGCATCACCTCTTTCAACAGCATCTGTTGTTGAGGATTTCGAATCCTGTTTTGCCCAAATGTTTGACGACAAGAGACCAGATTCACCAGATTCCCATTCTTCGAGTGTTGAAGCTAAACACCCAGGCGTAAGTGTAAAAGTGTCACCTTTGCTGTTTGCTACAAGACCTTTGACTTATGCAGAGGTTGTGCGAGGCTTTACACAAGAAAGAGAAGGTGACACTTTGTTTGACTTCCAAAGGAGTCACTTGAGACCTCTGTCCTCTCCATCTCTGCCATCAGAACCATCAGAAACAGAAAGCACCCTTTCTTTTATAGATGAGTGGGTGACAAAATTAAGGCCACAATCTCCTGAATCACTCGACTCTCAAAGTGAAATTAGGCCTCTCTCACCTGACTCACCTGTTCCTCAGTTCAGATGCCCATATAATGAGTGCAATGTGGAATTATTACGGCAAAGGTCGTTTACACCAGAATCAACATTTTCAGACTGGGAGGATACGGATTTGTGTCTAGAAATTATGTTTGATGAGATCAGACCAGCATCCCCTCAATCTGATTCATCCAGTGTTGAACTGGATTTATTATCAAGTAACAGAGCATTGTCTCCAGATTCTGTGTCTTCTGATTTTGACTTTTTGCTCTTGCACAGTTGGCTTGCAGACTTTAGAGCTTCCTCCCCGGAATCTGTGGTGTCAGTTCATCAATGTTTTCGTTCTTCTTCCGTGATGCTCAGTCCAATATACAGTCAACATTGTAACTACTACTTGCAATATTCTGAAAATAGAGCCACATCACCTCTTTCAACAGCATCTGATGTTGAGGATTTCGAATCCTGTTTTGCCCAAATGTTTGAGGACGAGAGACCAGATTCACCAGATTCCCATTCTTCGAGTGTTGAAGCTAAACACCCAGGCGTAAGTGTAAAAGCGTCACCTTTGCTGTTTGCTACAAGACCTTTGACTTATGCAGAGGTTGTGCGAGGCTTTACACAAGAAAGAGAAGGTGACACTTTATTTGAATTCCAAAGGAGTCACTTGAGACCTCTGTCCTCTCCATCTCTGCCATCAGAACCATCAGAAACAGAAAGTACCCTTTCTTTTATAGATGAGTGGGTGGCAAAATTAAGGCCACAATCTCCTGAATCACTCGACTCTCAAAGTGAAATTAGGCCTCTCTCACCTGACTCACCTGTTCCTCAGTTCAGATGCCCATATCATGAGTGCAATGTGGAATTATTACGGCAAAGGTCGTTTACACCAGAATCAACATTTTCAGACTGGGAGGATACAGATATGTGTCTAGAAATCATGTTTGATGAGATCAGACCAGCGTCCAATCAATCTGATTCATCCGATGTTGAACTGGATTTATTATCAAGTAACAGAGCATTGTCTCTAGATACTGTGTCTTCTGATTTTGATGTTTTGCTCTTGCACAGTTGGCTTGCAGACTTTAGAGCTTCCTCCCCAGAATCTGTGGCGTCAGTTCATCAACGTTCTCATTCTTCTTCCGTGATGCTCAGTCCAATATACAGTCAACACTGTAACTACTACTTGCAATATTCTGACAATAGAGCCACATCACCTCTTTCAACAGCATCTGATGTTGAGGATTTCGAATCGTGTTTTGCCCAAATGTTTGAGGACGAGAGACCAGATTCACCAGATTCCCATTCTTCGAGTGTTGAAGCTAAACACTCAGGCGTAAGTGTAAAAGCGTCACCTTTGCTGTTTGCTACAAGACCTTTGACTTATGCAGAGGTTGTGCGAGGCTTTACACAAGAAAGAGAAGGTGACACTTTGTGTGACTTCCAAAGGAGTCACTTGAGACCTCTGTCCTCTCCATCTCTGCCATCAGAACCATCAGAAACAGAAAGTACCCTTTCTTTTATAGATGAGTGGGTGGCAAAATTAAGGCCACAATCTCCTGAATCACTCGACTCTCAAAGTGAAATTAGGCCTCTCTCACCTGACTCACCTGTTCCTCAGTTCAGATGCCCATATAATGAGTGCAATGTGGAATTATTACGGCAAAGGTCGTTTACACCAGAATCAACATTTTCAGACTGGGAGGATACGGATTTGTGTCTAGAAATTATGTTTGATGAGCTCAGACCAGCATCCCCTCAATCTGATTCATCCAGTGTTGAACTGGATTTATTATCAAGTAACAGAGCATTGTCTCCAGATTCTGTGTCTTCTGATTTTGACTTTTTGCTCTTGCACAGTTGGCTTGCAGACTTTAGAGCTTCCTCCCCAGAATCTGTGGCATCAGTTCATCAACGTTCTCATTCTTCTTCCGTGATGCTCAGTCCAATATACAGTCAACACTGTAACTACTACTTGCAATATTCTGACAATAGAGCCACATCACCTCTTTCAACAGCGTCTGATGTTGAGAATTTCGAATCCTGTTTTGCCCAAATGTTTGAGGACGAGAGACCAGATTCACCAGATTCCCATTCTTCGAGTGTTGAAGCTAAACACTCAGGCGTAAGTGTAAAAGCGTCACCTTTGCTGTTTGCTACAAGACCTTTGACTTATGCAGAGGTTGTGCGAGGCTTTACACAAGAAAGAGAAGGTGACACTTTGTGTGACTTCCAAAGGAGTCACTTGAGACCTCTGTCCTCTCCATCTCTGCCATCAGAACCATCAGAAACAGAAAGCACCCTTTCACTTATAGATGAGTGGGTGACAAAATTAAGGCCACAATCTCCTGAATCACTCGACTCTCAAAGTGAAATTAGGCCTCTCTCACCTGACTCACCTATTCCTCAGTTCAGATGCCCATATCATGAGTGCAATGTGGAATTATTACGGCAAAGGTCGTTTACACCAGAATCAACATTTTCAGACTGGGAGGATACGGATATGTCTCTAGAAATCATGTTTGATGAGATCAGACCAGCGTCCAATCAATCTGATTCATCCGATGTTGAACTGGATTTATTATCAAGTAACAGAGCATTGTCTCTAGATACTGTGTCTTCTGATTTTGATGTTTTGCTCTTGCACAGTTGGCTTGCAGACTTTAGAGCTTCCTCTCCAGAATCTGTGGTGTCAGTTCATCAACGTTCTCATTCTTCTTCCGTGATGCTCAGTCCAATATACAGTCAACATTGTAACTACTACTTGCAATATTCTGACAATAGAGCCGCATCACCTCTTTCAACAGCATCTGATGTTGAGGATTTCGAATCGTGTTTTGCCCAAATGTTTGAGGACGAGAGACCAGACTCACCAGATTCCCATTCTTCGAGTGTTGAAGCTAACCACCCAGGCGTAAGTGTAAAAGCATCACCTTTGCTGTTTGCTACAAGACCTTTGACCTATGCAGAAGTTGTGCGAGGCTTTACACAAGAAAGAGAAGGTGACACTTTGTGTGACTTCCAAAGGAGTCACTTGAGACCTCTGTCCTCTCCATCTCTGCCATCAGAACCATCAGAAACAGAAAGCACCCTTTCACTTATAGATGAGTGGGTGGCAAAATTAAGGCCACAATCTCCTGAATCACTCGACTCTCAAAGTGAAATTAGGCCTCTCTCACCTGACTCACCTGTTCCTCAGTTCAGATGCCCATATCATGAGTGCAATGTGGAATTATTACGGCAAAGGTCGTTTACACCAGAATCAACATTTTCAGACTGGGAGGATACGGATTTGTGTCTAGAAATTATGTTTGATGAGCTCAGACCAGCATCCCCTCAATCTGATTCATCCAGTGTTGAACTGGATTTATTATCAAGTAACAGAGCATTGTCTCCAGATTCTGTGTCTTCTGATTTTGACTTTTTGCTCTTGCACAGTTGGCTTGCAGACTTTAGAGCTTCCTCCCCAGAATCTGTGGCATCAGTTCATCAACGTTCTCATTCTTCTTCCGTGATGCTCAGTCCAATATACAGTCAACACTGTAACTACTACTTGCAATATTCTGACAATAGAGCCACATCACCTCTTTCAACAGCGTCTGATGTTGAGGATTTCGAATCCTGTTTTGCCCAAATGTTTGAGGACGAAAGACCAGATTCACCAGATTCCCATTCTTCGAGTGTTGAAGCTAAACACTCAGGCGTAAGTGTAAAAGCGTCACCTTTGCTGTTTGCTACAAGACCTTTGACTTATGCAGAGGTTGTGCGAGGCTTTACACAAGAAAGAGAAGGTGACACTTTGTGTGACTTCCAAAGGAGTCACTTGAGACCTCTGTCCTCTCCATCTCTGCCATCAGAACCATCAGAAACAGAAAGCACCCTTTCACTTATAGATGAGTGGGTGACAAAATTAAGGCCACAATCTCCTGAATCACTCGACTCTCAAAGTGAAATTAGGCCTCTCTCACCTGACTCACCTATTCCTCAGTTCAGATGCCCATATCATGAGTGCAATGTGGAATTATTACGGCAAAGGTCGTTTACACCAGAATCAACATTTTCAGACTGGGAGGATACGGATATGTCTCTAGAAATCATGTTTGATGAGATCAGACCAGCGTCCAATCAATCTGATTCATCCGATGTTGAACTGGATTTATTATCAAGTAACAGAGCATTGTCTCCAGATACTGTGTCTTCTGATTTTGATATTTTGCTCTTGCACAGTTGGCTTGCAGACTTTAGAGCTTCCTCCCCGGAATCTGTGGTGTCAGTTCATCAATGTTTTCGTTCTTCTTCTGTGATGCTCAGTCCAATATACAGTCAACATTGTAACTACTACTTGCAATATTCTGAAAATAGAGCCGCATCACCTCTTTCAACAGCATCTGATGTTGAGGATTTCAAATCCTGTTTTGCCCAAATGTTTGAGGACGAGCGACCAGATTCACCAGATTCCCATTCTTCGAGTGTTGAAGCTAAACACCCAGGCGTAAGTGTAAAAGCGTCACCTTTGCTGTTTGCTACAAGACCTTTGACTTATGCAGAGGTTGTGCGAGGCTTTACACAAGAAAGAGAAGGTGACACTTTGTTTGACTTCCAAAGGAGTCACTTGAGACCTCTGTCCTCTCCATCTCTGCCATCAGAACCATCAGAAACAGAAAGCACCCTTTCACTTATAGATGAGTGGGTGACAAAATTAAGGCCACAATCTCCTGAATCACTCGACTCTCAAAGTGAAATTAGGCCTCTCTCACCTGACTCACCTGTTCCTCAGTTCAGATGCCCATATAATGAGTGCAATGTGGAATTATTACGGCAAAGGTCGTTTACACCAGAATCAACATTTTCAGACTGGGAGGATACGGATTTGTGTCTAGAAATTATGTTTGATGAGATCAGACCAGCATCCCCTCAATCTGATTCATCCAGTGTTGAACTGGATTTATTATCAAGTAACAGAGCATTGTCTCCAGATTCTGTGTCTTCTGATTTTGACTTTTTGCTCTTGCACAGTTGGCTTGCAGACTTTAGAGCTTCCTCCCCGGAATCTGTGGTGTCAGTTCATCAATGTTTTCGTTCTTCTTCCGTGATGCTCAGTCCAATATACAGTCAACATTGTAACTACTACTTGCAATATTCTGAAAATAGAGCCACATCACCTCTTTCAACAGCATCTGATGTTGAGGATTTCGAATCCTGTTTTGCCCAAATGTTTGAGGACGAGAGACCAGATTCACCAGATTCCCATTCTTCGAGTGTTGAAGCTAAACACCCAGGCGTAAGTGTAAAAGCGTCACCTTTGCTGTTTTCTACAAGACCTTTGACTTATGCAGAGGTTGTGCGAGGCTTTACACAAGAAAGAGAAGGTGACACTTTATTTGAATTCCAAAGGAGTCACTTGAGACCTCTGTCCTCTCCATCTCTGCCATCAGAACCATCAGAAACAGAAAGCACCCTTTCACTTATAGATGAGTGGGTGGCAAAATTAAGGCCACAATCTCCTGAATCACTCGACTCTCAAAGTGAAATTAGGCCTCTCTCACCTGACTCACCTGTTCCTCAGTTCAGATGCCCATATCATGAGTGCAATGTGGAATTGTTACGGCAAAGGTCGTTTACACCAGATTCAACATTTTCAGACTGGGAGGATACAGATATGTGTCTAGAAATTATGTTTGATGAGCTCAGACAAGCGTCCCCTCAATCTGATTCATCCGATGTTGAACTGGATTTATTATCAAGTAACAGAGCATTGTCTCCAGATACTGTGTCTTCTGATTTTGATGTTTTGCTCTTGCGCAATTGGCTTGCAGACTTTAGAGCTTCCTCCCCGGAATCTGTGGTGTCAGTTCATCAATGTTCTCGTTCTTCTTCCGTGATGCTCAGTCCAATATACAGTCAACATTGTAACTACTACTTGCAATATTCTGAAAATAGAGCCGCATCACCTCTTTCAACAGCATCTGATGTTGAGGATTTCGAATCCTGTTTTGCCCAAATGTTTGAGGACGAGAGACCAGACTCACCAGATTCCCATTCTTCGAGTGTTGAAGCTAACCACCCAGGCGTAAGTGTAAAAGCATCACCTTTGCTGTTTGCTACAAGACCTTTGACCTATGCAGAGGTTGTGCGAGGCTTTACACAAGAAAGAGAAGGTGACACTTTGTGTGACTTCCAAAGGAGTCACTTGAGACCTCTGTCCTCTCCATCTCTGCCATCAGAACCATCAGAAACAGAAAGCACCCTTTCACTTATAGATGAGTGGGTGGCAAAATTAAGGCCACAATCTCCTGAATCACTCGACTCTCAAAGTGAAATTAGGCCTCTCTCACCTGACTCACCTGTTCCTCAGTTCAGATGCCCATATAATGAGTGCAATGTGGAATTATTACGGCAAAGGTCGTTTACACCAGAATCAACATTTTCAGACTGGGAGGATACGGATATGTCTCTAGAAATCATGTTTGATGAGATCAGACCAGCGTCCAATCAATCTGATTCATCCGATGTTGAACTGGATTTATTATCAAGTAACAGAGCATTGTCTCCAGATACTGTGTCTTCTGATTTTGATATTTTGCTCTTGCACAGTTGGCTTGCAGACATTAGAGCTTCCTCCCCAGAATCTGTGGTGTCAGTTCATCAATGTTCTCATTCTTCTTCCGTGATGCTGAGTCCAATATACAGTCAACATTGTAACTACTACTTGCAATATTCTGACAATAGAGCCGCATCACCTCTTTCAACAGCGTCTGATGTTGAGGATTTTGAATCCTGTTTTGCCCAAATGTTTGAGGACGAGAGACCAGATTCACCAGATTCCCATTCTTCGAGTGTTGAAGCTAAACACTCAGGCGTAAGTGTAAAAGCGTCACCTTTGCTGTTTGCTACAAGACCTTTGACCTATGCAGAGGTTGTGCAATCTAGTTCATCCAATGTTGAACTGGATTTGTTAGCCAGCAACAGAAAATTGTGTTCACCCAGTCACCCAGTTTCCTCTCTAGTGTCTGTGCCATCAGTTCAACACTGTGTTCAGCTGAGTTTTTGTCAATTAAACGGTCAACATTGTAACTATTACTTGCAAAGTTCTAACAATCACACTGCCTCACCTCTTTCAGCAGTGTCAGAGACTGAAAATTTCGATTTGAGTGATAAACAATGTAAACAGTGCTCTTCAGATCTTGAATCCAAACACTTAGCTGACGAAACTTTCACTGCATCCCCACATTTGTTTTCTGTTACACCATATACAAATATTGATAATGGATCTTCATTTGAAAGCCACACATGTTATCCTTTCACAGAAAAGTCAAATTTGGTCAAGGCTTTTTCATCCGACTTTAAACCCTTATCTTTCAAGAACTTGGTCTCGCTCCATGAGTCACAGAAAAGTCATGCCCAGCTCCATGTTCCATCTTTGCATTCCATGTCATCA
Source organism: Archocentrus centrarchus (assembly GCF_007364275.1). Lineage (NCBI taxonomy): Eukaryota > Metazoa > Chordata > Actinopteri > Cichliformes > Cichlidae > Archocentrus > Archocentrus centrarchus. The sequence goes on along the minus strand of NC_044346.1, from coordinate 21,429,987 downwards.
CAGTCATTTGAAATTAAATTTCTTAAGGAACCACCACCACATACCATCACAAACAAGCCTTTATTTTACAAACTAATATCACAGCTTTTTGATCCAATGTATAAGGGAAAATGTTGTTGTTGTGATGTACGACTGGCTGAAACTTTTCAACAAGTTTAGTAAAGTAATTTCTACATCACAAAATATACTACTCTAATAGCAACTGAAACTGCAGAACAAGAGAACATATTTTTCAATGTTTTTTTAACTTTCACCTTTCAGTATTACATTATTTGGTATTATAGATATTGCCTGTGGGATATCATACTCCTGCATTGCCATACTTGCAGCACCCCTAATCCTGCCTTTTGGCAGTTAAGTTGTGATGCCATGTGTGCATTCCCTTAGACCAGTATAATGTTTGGACACACTCACCCATCCCTATGAATGAATGAGTGTTTGCAACCTTTTAACTGGTACTATATATTCTGAGTATCAATTATTCCTCAGTCCTTATGTTCTTTACCTCACTGATAAAGCTCTGTCTGTGTGCAAATGTTTAAAATACTTAGACATAGAAGTGCTTGTATGTCTGTGAATGCATAAATGAAGACAAGTTGTATAAAGCACTTTGAGTGTTCAAGTAGAAAAGTGCTGTATAAGAACCAGTCCTTTGGTGTTATCCACTGCTGCCTTATTTAGTGAATGTGGCTGCACTTCAAGTGCTAAATTTGAAGTTTTATGTTCCGTTCATAAGCTTTGTGTTATAAGTACCAAACTCGTCATGTCCCCTAATACTGGGCTGATCCATGCCAGTCTGCTGAGCTCATTTTATAACAAGTTTTGGTGTTTAATGCTGGAAATGCAGGCCACATTTGTGGAAAAGGGGTGATATTGTGCAGTGCAACCAGTCAGACACCTAATAATACACCCTGAGTTCCCATGTGCATGCCCCAATGGATCATAAGTGTTTTGCTGGGGACCTACCCAATATTAGACATGTTGTTTTAACAGGCGCTCCACAGGGGAGTGTCTTGGTTCCATTCCTTTTCACCTTGTATACAGCAGACTAGACTTCAAATACAATTTAGAGTCCTGCCACATCAAAAAATTCTCGGATGACACTGCCATTGTGGCGTGTATCAGGAATGGAAAGGAATCTGAATATAGGGATCTTGTTATTGCCCTCAGTGACTGGAGTCACAAAAGTCGCTTCATATTGAACACCTCTAAGACGAAAGAAGTGATAGTAGATTTCTGAAGATTGCCGCCCCCCCTACAGCCTGTGAAGGTTTGTGGTGTGGACGTAGAGGTGGTAAAAAAATATAAATATCTAGGTTTACACCAAGATAACAAACTATACTGGTCCCTGAATACAGATGAACTATACAAGGGGTAGAGCCATCTTTTTTTGTTAAGAAAAATTAGATCTTTTGACATCTGCTGAAGATGTTCCATTACTCTGTGGTGGCAAGTGTGTTGTTCTATGCTGCAGTCTGCTGGGGTGGCAGCATCAGAAACAAGGATGCAAGGAGACTGGACCAACTAATGTGGAAAGCTCACTGTGTAATTCAAGCCAGAATGGACATGAGAGCAGTTGTGAAAAAAATTCACATTAAAGATGTTAGAAGCCATTCTGAACAACTCTGATCACCCAGTCTATAACATCTTTATGGGACAAAAAACATCAGTTCTGAAGACTCCTCTTTCTCCATTTTACAATGGAGAAATACAGAAAATCATTTGTACCCACAAGCCATCAGGCTTTTCAATTCTCATGCAAATAGCAGATGAGCTATGTCAGACATATGAATTTCCCTATGGGATCAATAAAGTTGTTCTTATTCTTATTAAATGGTATTTTAAGAATTTCAGAAGAAATGTGACAATGTCAAAATGGCAGATCTTGTAATTTTGCAGGCATCATACCTGATTGAGTGCAAGTTTTTTAATTTATATAATGCCAATTTACAACAGTGGTGATATGAGAGTGCTTTATATTGCAAGGTAAAGACACTGTTCATAAAATATAATGTTATAGATACAACCCTAACATCATATGATCCCCTTTGAGCAACCAGTGGAAAGGAAGAACTCCCTTTTAGGAGGAAGAGACCTCTGGCAGAACCAGGCTCAGGGAGGGACAGCCATCTGTTGCAACCTGTTGGGGGTTTCATGAAATTAGAAGAGAAAAAAAGGAAAGCATTCAGATAGATTACAGAATTCTGAACTATCTCACTCTACAGTAGTTAGTCACATATACATATCTTGAAACAAAGACTACACAAACTAGAACATCTGAAACAGAATCCATAGCTCCTTCCTACGATGCAGATAACCATTTTTCATTTGTTTGTTTTTTTTTAATCAAGCCTTTTCACTGAATGCCAAAGAATATATACTAAATCAGAATAAACCACACAGTATAGCCAGTTTTAGCTATTTTTGAGTCACAAGCCATCTGTAGAAAATGATGGTTTTCATCATGCTACCTGGCTGGAGGAGGCTTTCCATGAACAACCTCAAGCAAGGAAAGAATTCATGAAATGAATGCAAATTGTGTACGAAAAAGAATGGACACAACTATATCACATGTCTAAGATTTGTCTTCCCAAGTATATGAAAAGACATGAAAAGAAAATCCACGATCAAGTTCAAGAGAAAAAAAAATCCTTGGTTTGGTAAGGCAGCTCAAGCTGTTGCATATCATTGAATGCAGTGCTGATTTTGGAAGAAGTAGCTTCCACTAATAACAAGCAATGGCTCATTTACCATGGCATGTTTGCATTAGAATAGATGGAATGATCTTTCCCTGAAGCAAAACTAATTAAAATTACCAAGATGCTGCCTAGTGACATGAGCTTTTTATTTTTTGTAGTTGCAATACGTTTCTTAGCCGTGTTTAGCTGTTCAGTTAACAACCACAGAAGTCTTAAATTGGCACAGATAATATTTTTCTTCCTCTTTGTAGGTACATCCTCCCAATGTTTTATTCAAAAACATTAAAAATAAAAATACAGCTCCAATTGCACATGTAATGCTCAATGACCAATTCCCATATAAGTCAAATAAGTTAAATTTAAAACCCACAAATGTTGCTTTCTCAGATGTCTTGGCAGAGGACACAACACCTTGGGTTGGTTGTGTTGATTCTAATCTTCACCTGATGTAACTGTAGTTTTCTTTGTGAAGCTTTTGTAATTTGGGAGGGGTTTTTGTAATAGGGGAATTATCATTAGAATAATGCAAACTGATGGGTGATTGACCTTACAGTATGACATGGAAGTGACTATTTTCTTAGAAGTGCAAAATAGCATGTCCATCTTCACAGTACATAAAATCTTTGATTATTAATTTGTGCCAAATGATCATGTTTGTATTATAATGTGTTGTCAATTAGATTCAAAAATATCTATGTGCATCTGAATTGCTCATGTCATGCTTTTTAAACCTCATGCTGCTTGTTAAATATATTTTATTAACATATTTCTTAATAATATGTTAATAGTTCTGTTCTATATGCATGTGGGCTACAAGTGAACTTCATCATTTCAGACATTGCTCACTGCTCTCATGTTTAGAACAACCTGTCCTTGAAAAATGCATGTTTCATTTGAGTCTTCCTTGCATCAGCAAAGAAACCACCAATGATATTTATTTTTAATTCCCACTCCATTGTACCATTTCTTTCAGGTATCACCTGCATCTTCCAAGACAAATCTTTCACAAGATTCACAACAAAAAAATGTTGATTTAGGACAAAGGCAGGTCTTTCCAGCAGAGTCCCCATCATTATTACATGATTCAAATGCGATTTCCACTGAAAAACTAGAATTACCTATTCCGTCTACCTTTGATATAAGTAAAACAGAATATGATATCGCATTCACTAATCAAACTAGTGCACCACAGGAAAAAGACAAAAAGTCATTCCCCACACTAAGTGAAGATTCTGGGTTAGTTACACCAGGCTTGGTGGCAACAGAATCAGTTTGTCATACAGTTCAAGATTGCCCAGATGGTACTACTGTCAGTTCCTCAAAATCCACATCAACACCAACAGAGTCTGGGTCCCCTCAGCTTGACCAGCTTCTGTCAGATCTGGAGGAGATGAAACTTAAGTTTAGACCAGAGGCATCTGACTCGTATTCATCTGAATCCACCAATGAGATCCCTGAAGTTAAAGAAATGCATGAGATCAAAGACTTCTTGCTTCAGGATCAGGGTCCTGTAGAATATAGTGATACACTAAAAATCAGTCTATCATCTGTTGCACAGCTTGCAGTAGATAACCCAAACATAGCAGTCACCAAAGCTCCACATTTACATACATCCATTCAACTTGAACATGAAGTGGTCTCAGTACTTCCCGATGTAACAGAAACTGGCACAAGTGTACCATCGAGCTCTGGTCTTCATAAAGACAGTCCCGAGTCCTCTAATGAATCCCTTTCAAATCCAGAATCTCCCCAAAGACTTTGTGAAAACATGGACGAACCACTAGATTCAAGTTTTCATGTGGATGCATTCCAGTTAAGCAAACATGATCTAAAGGATACTCAGCAATTTCCTTCAGTTGCTGCAAAGAGCAAGTCTGAGATACTTGAGAACAATATCTGTTGGGAAGACTCTACAACTGACATTCTTCAAAGTCAAAAAAGACATGAATCAGATACACCATCTAATGACGTGAAAGGTGTGACAGAAGAATCACAGAGTGTCCAGGATCGACTTCATTTATGGGCAGTAGCCTCTGGTGACAGTATTCATAATGAAGATTTGTCTTCACAGTCTCTTTCTGATTTGACTCCCGAGACAGTTATATCTGCAAGATGTTTTAGCTTTGAGGAGCTGATGGCAAACCCCTCCTCGGGAAATTTGAAAATATCCTCAGATGAGGACAGGACCAGTGAACACCGTTCAGAAGGATCTCTGACTTCAGTAGACGATGAATGTTTTGACTCTCAGTCTTCTTCAGTCAAACCGAAAACTGATTCTTTCTCAGCATCCGATGAAGAGTTCAGCTTCCCACCTGGCTATGCAGAGGTCTCCTCTGTTTCATCTAGCTACACTCAAATACCTCCAGGATACACTCATACAGTGCGTAGTGGTGCAGACAGTCCAACCTTTGAATATTCAGATCCAGAGTCTTACTTTGACTGCAAACAGGCTTCGTCCGATTTCTCTGAGCCTGATCCTGATGAACCTGAGACAAGAGCTAGGTCAAGTGGAGGTCAAACCCAGGATCAACCTCAGGTGCTGGAAAAGTTGAATCAAAAACTGTTGTCGTCTTCTGGAAGTGAAGATTATGAGGATGCTTCTTTTGTCCATGAGCCTCTTTATCATGTTAATGTAAAGAGAGAAGAAATGCAAGAAACGTCAGATGAAGAATTCACCTTGTGTAGGACTTCACAACCACCACCTGTCTGTGAAACTGGAGCATATCATGATACTGATAAATCTCTAACCAGGGTAAGATGAGAGTTGGTAAAAAAAAAAAAAAACCTGCAAGTGTTTTCCCCAGAGCTGAGCTTGGCCAAATTACTATAATTGCTTCAGAGAGGAATGACTGCTGGTAACCCTCTAACCACATGAATGGGATCCAAAACTCCTTATTACCCTTATTTTGTTTTGATTTCAGATTTAACCAATCCTAACTTAGCATGTCACTTTGCTGCCTGTAACTAGTAGGTTCACTCAGTGATAACATAAGCTACTTTTTTCAGCAATAGGCACATTTATTGTTATCTAGGTGAAAGCATGGTGTTTTTTATTTGTTTGTTAGTTTTAATTACAAATTACAGACTGCCATGTTGTACTTTCAATGTACAAAACAACTGTGACATGCAATCATTTGAAAGCACAACATATCACTCTGCTTTTTGCTTGCTTTCCTGCAAACCTAGCATTCATGTTGTCATTCATTAAATGTCAGTGGATTTGTGTTGCTTGGTCAGGAGATCACCACCGAGCTTGGATCAATGTCAGAAAGTTCAGATGAAGACTTTTTGACCACCAGAATAGTACGAAGGAAAGTTGTCATTCAGGTATTTGATTTAGCATGACTGATGGTGTTTGAAACCAGCGTGGCAACTAAATGAAAGCTAAAAACTTTAACTGTCAAGTTACAAATGTTTCTAACAACCTTTAATCTTATTAGAATGGATGAAAATGGGTGAAAATTTCAAAACACGCCACTCGATAAACACGTCTGAACAGTTATGTGCTGCTGTGAGAACTTCTTCTTTCTTTTGTTGGTTTATTTGACAACATACCCCTGAAAATGCAAGTTTGTTTCCTGTTTCCCAAAGTCCCTGTTTTCTCATTGAATTACTGCCTTAATGGTTTGTGCCCTTTTTTCTTTCTAACATGCGGTTGCATTAATTTGTCAATTAAGGACATGAATGTCACACTGACCCATGTTAGCTTTTCTGATTATTATGTGTCTTGTTTCCCTCATAGGCCGATGAAATGCCTGACCTCCCTGCCCAGTCAGCATCAGAAGAAAAGTACACAGATGAAAATGGACATATAGTTGTCAAAAAGGTAAAGAAAAATGTGTACAGTATGACAGTATTTAAACTGGGAGAGACCTTAAAAAGTTAATTCTAACAAAGTAAATTTGTCAATGTAAAGGAAAGGTTCTTTGTAGCATCATTGCTCCATTTAAGTACCGACAACACTGTTTTTTGTGTATATTTATTTATATTCCAGTAGAATATTTAGTTTGGTCATCTGTTTCCATCAGTGAATGCTTCATTTCCTGATAGTCTTTAAATGCATTATCTCGCTCAGGTTACCCGTAAAATTATTCGCAAGTGTGTTTCCGCGGATGGTGTGGAGCGTGAAGAGATGTCGTTAGAAGGAGCTCCTCAGGGGTCTGTTCCTGCAGCGGAAGGAGATGGGTATTCTAAGGTGGTGAAGCGGACAGTCCTGAAAAGTGAGGGGGGTCACACAGAGGTGTGTGTATTGCAGGTTTCCTCCTTCAAACTGTTTTTGTTTTCTGTTGGACTTTCATGTTTGTTTATTTTTCACAGAAAATCGCAGGCATAACATTTGTACTGATATTGCCATATAAAGTACAGCTAAATAAACTTTTTTGGACCTAGGTGACGTTTACTGAATGTGAGGGTTCCTCATCATCAAGGCAGGAGACAGCTGATGGCCGTAAGGTCAGTCACACAGAAAGGACAATAGTGTTGGAGGGTGAAAGGACAGTGGCACACCATGGTGATCAGTCTTTGGCCTCTGACCTCCCTACAGCCCAGGATGACTTCAAAAAGGTTTTTATACACTTTGTCACCCTTATTGTCACCATTATTTCCAGTTTCTGTTTTTATAATTTAATCACTATAAATTAAGAGATTGTGTTTTCTGCTTTTCAGGCACTTGGTTATCTAAGTGGTTTTAGTGGAATAGAGCTCCCTCATATGGTAGAAAGAGAGATTGTCAAAGAGGATGGAAATGTGGTCAGGAGGTGTGCACATGCTGGAGTGCAACTGTGTGTGTGTGTGTGTCTTACTAATATTTACTAATATTTGATAATATTCATTTTCCTAGTTAGGGCTGGATCAGGTAAACCTGAATCATCCCTTTGTTATGCTGCTATAGGCTCAGACTGCTGTGGGACTTCTTGTGATACACTGAGCATTTCTTGTCCACTCACCTCTTTTCACTCCCCATGTGTTTATATACTGCTGCAGCATGTCATGGATTTTTTGTCTTCTCCCCCATCATGTGTCTTTGTCCTGTCTTCCTATGCGCTCCTTAGCCCCCCAAGCCCCACACACCCATTCCCACCAGTCAGGGTTGATGGCTGCGCCTTCCTGAATCTGGTTCTGCCAGAGGTTTCTTCCTGTTAAAAGGGAGGTTTTCCTTCCCACCATCACAAAGTGCTTCATGGGAGTTTTCTCCAGAACACTGTAGGGTTTTCACATTACCATATCAAATGCCTTGAGGAGACTGTTGTTGTAATATGTATGTGGGGTTTTTTTTCTCCCATAACACATCTATATCTACAGCACATCCTTTAGTTTCCACAGGTGCATTTTTTTAAAAGACGCTGATCTTTCCTTATCTATTTCCCCTCGCTGCTTCTCCAGGGCCCGTCTGCATAAAGGTCACACTCTCACACGAACAGTGGTTGAGGGAGCTGGGCAGCGCAAACAGGTCGTTCAAGAGCGAGTGGACCACCCCAGAAAAGGATCGAAAACCCGTGATCTCCAACAGCATCTCCACCAGCTCTTTCACCACTACTACAAAGAAGAAAAGGACAATGATGAGGACAAAGAGGAGAAGGAAGAGTGAAAGAGCACTCTACCCAACTCCCTGGTTCTGTCCATGCTAAAATCCCGGCTAATCCTATGCATTAGTCACATGCAATCCTAGTGTGCACAAAGGCACTTCAAAGCTACTGCAGTCTTCCCACTTAGGACCTGGAAGATGATCTTTTGTTCTTGATTTGGAGTTTTCTTCCCTGCATGGTGTTAAAGTATTTCTGAGTTTCTTTACATGTTTCAAATGTTTTCTTTTCCTTTCTTTCTTTCTTTTTTTTTTCTTTTTTTTTTTGCCTTTTTGTGACCAAAGAAAGCCTTTTGTTGTTTTCTTGATTGTTTTACTTTCCAACTTGAGTTGTCTGATATTTTTGTCTTTATCCTGTGGTAGAGCAACAAAACACACAAAGAAAACAGAGCAACACTCTCCCCATAACACACCAAACATAATAACACACAAACCTCCAGAAGGTAAAGAACACTTTACCTACTAAACACTGGTACTGCTCTCTGAGTAGGTGCTTGGACTGAAAGACGATATTTCACATTGCACTGCCTCTCACAACTCGAGTTTCACAGATAATCCTTTGTGAAAAAAAAAAAAAAAAAATCTCTCACTCACTGTACTAGCCTCTCTGCTTTTTTTGATTTAGATGATCAAGATGTCACAAACAGAAAAATCAGACTGTACTGACACAGAATTTAACTGCTGCTGTTGTGTTTCGTGTAGACTATGTGTAATCTGTCTTTGGGAATTATATCTTATATTTAATCTCAACATTACTGACATCTGTAGCCTAGGAATTAATAATCACTCATGTGAAGTTAACAGGCATGACTAATCAACATCTGTCAGTTTGATCCCAGCTTTGACTGCTTTGTTGTTGTGTGGATTGTCTTTCTGCCTTTCTTTACCTTCAGTGTGTCTTTCAGTCTTTATTATTATGTTTTAGCTAAAATTGTTGACCTTAACTTACACTGTATGGAGGGGATGAATGCATGTGTGAGTAAGGCTTGACTGTAGATGCTTTATGTTTGGTTGAGTTAGGTGTTTTAAGATGTTTGCAGATGTCTTATTCAAGTTTCTGTTTTGTTCTGTTTTTTGTATTTTTGGGTTCATTTTACTGTTTAGTATACAGAAATTATTTAGCAATTCAGCCCCTCAGAATTCATTACTGGGGAATGGAATAATCACAGACATTTTTTCTGATATTACATATGTGGTAATACACTCACTGTTTTATTTATGTAAAGCTTTTTTAGTTTATCTTTTGAATTGGATTGTTGAAGTACACACGGGCAGTTCTGTGATTTATGTTTGTGAGTGAATGATTCTGTGTGTAGTTAAAGAGTGGGTGGCAGTTTCTGTCAGCAAAGAAAAGAAATATTTATTTTCCACAAATTGCTTTTGCACTCCTGAATGTCAGAAGAGGACACCTACATGCTTTCCGTGCACTGCGTACAGTATATATTAGCCACAGGGATAGTCCCATTGTGGAGGGACAGGTGATGAATGCAAGATAATGATACACCAGACACATCTGTAAGGAAGCCATTTCAGAGCTTAAATATATGATTATTCACAGCTCGGAGCATCGCTACTGTTTGTATTTACAACATGCAATGTATTTATTTCACTATCACTGATTATTATGTGATTTAGAAAAAAATGTAAAATGCAAATTAGTGGAGATTCACTGTGACAGATATGCTTATAATTTCAAGAATCAGCATCCCTTCTCTGTGATGATGACAGTTATATACATATACAGTGCATATATAAATAAATATCTCTAAAGGCATGTATTACTGTATCAAAATTCAAAAATACAGAAAACAAAATGGCTGCAGTGTATCAATAGCTGAGAATAAAAATCTACAAGTGTGTAGTGTTGTATGTGGTTACGTCTTTTGAAATTGTAGAAGACCATTATGACATGCCAAAGCAGTAGCATGGTCATAATGTTGATGGCTGCAACTCAGAGGAGGTCTTGCATAACCCAATTCACGGCTTACTGGAACTGAGAATAATCAAGTCCATGTGCTTTGTCTAGAATCGCCCTTACTTACAAGATGTCACCACAGTGGGTGGCTGTGCGTGTTTCTTTTGGCAGACGTTTTATGCTGGATGCTCTGCTTGACTCGGCTGCAAAAGGATTTATATCTTTTCCCAGAACTGAACCAGGGATGTTTTGTTTGTTAGGCAAATATGTAAACCAAAAGGGTCGATTTTATGCTTGATGCATACAGTGCCTTCAGTGTTGTAATATACAGTTCCAGTCAAAGGTTTGGACACACCTTCTCATTCAATTTTTTTTTTCCTACATTGTAAATTAATACTGAAGTTTTCCAGACTATGAAGGAACACATAAGGAATCATGTAGTAAACTTACTACACTTTTTACTTTAATTACAGCTTTGCACACTCTTGGCATTCTCTCAATCAGCTTCATAAAGTAATCACCTGAAATGGTTTTCCGACAGTCTTGAAGGAGTTCCCAGGTGCTGAGCACTTGTTGGCTGCTTTGCCTTCACTCTGCGGTCCAACTCATCCCAAACGTCTCAGTTGGGTTTAGATCAGGTGATTGCGGAGGCCAGGTTATCTGACACAACACTCCATCCCCCTCTTTCTTGGTCAAATAGCCCTTACATAGCCTGGAGGTGTGTTTGGGGTCATTGTCCTGTTGAAAAACAAATGATGGTCCCACTAAGCGCAAACCAGATGGGATGGTAGGAACATGCAGAATGCTGTGGTAGCCATGCTGGGTAAGTGTGCCTTGGATTTTGAATAAATTGTCAACAGTGTCACCAGCAAAGCACCCCCATACCATCACACTTCCTCCTCCATACTTCATGGTGGGAACTACACATGTAGGAACCATCCACTCACCTTTTCTGCATCTTACAAAGACATGGGGTTTGCAACCAAAAATCTCAAATTTGGACTCATCAGACCAAAGAACAGATTTCCACTGGTCTAATGTCCATTCCTTGTGTTCCTTGGCTCAAACCATTCTCCCCCTCTTGTTGTTCTTCCTTAGAAGTGGCTTCTTTGCAGCAATTCGACCACAAAGTCCAGATTCACGCAGTCTTCTCTGAACAGTTGACGTTGAGATGTGTGTGCTACTTGTACTTTATGAATCATTTAGGTGGGCTCATATCTGGGGTGCTGATAACTTGTGGTTTCTAAAGCTGGTAACTGATGAACTTATCCTGTGCAATAGAGGGAATTCTTGGTCTTCTTTTCCTGGGGCAGTCCTGATGAGGGCCAGTTTTATCGTGTCTGATGGTCTTTGCGACTGCACTTGAGGATACTTTCAAAGTTCTTGAAATCTTTTAGATTGACTGACCTTCATTTCTTAAAGTAATGATGGACTGACATTTTTCTTTACTCAGTTGAGTAGTTCTTGCCGAAATATTGTTTAGAACATTACCAACTCTACCTCTTCACAACACAACTGATGGTCTCAAACACATTAAGAGGGCAAGAAATTCAAGAAATTAACAATTGACAAGGTGCAGGTGACTACCTCATAAAGCGCTGACTGAGAAAATACCAAGATGTCCAAAGCTATCATCTAAGCAAGAGATGCCTACTTTGAAGAATCTAAAATATAAAATATTCTGGTTTGTTTAACACTTCTTTTGTTTACTAAATAATTCCATATGTATTTCTTCATAGTTTGGATGACTTTTGCATTACTGAATTAGAAGGTGTGCCCAAACTTTTAACTGGTACTGTATTTGAAAGGATTTACATAAAATATGCATTGTAATCCTTAATAAAATAAGTGCTGCTATGAAAGTTGGAGTATAGCATTTTAGAGTTGTAATAAAAAGAACCTTTCCTTTGGTTTTGCACCCTACAGATATCCTTAGTGGCACCACAAAACCAGGGAATACCAAAAGTTTCCGATGTTCAGACAGGTTAACAAAACTTTATACATGGTTATTTAATGTTGACCTCCTCATTTAACCCTCCTTTTGTCCTCAGGTCAAACTGACCCGCCACTGTGTTAAAACCCCCCAAAAAATCCACTAAATGCTATTTTTAGGCCCGAGCCTCCCGAAGGGATCGGCGAGGAGCCTATTGTATTCGCTCGCGCGAAAAACGAAAAAGGGTCAAAGTCGAGCGCTTCAAACAAGGTAGGTCAGGTCGAACGCTTCTCGAAAACGTATATATGGGGGTGAATGGAGCAGCCCATAATTGAAATCGTTAGCGTCAGCAGCTAGCTTGCGCGACGAAAGTGGGTCAATGACGAGCGCAACGTGCTCGTCATTGACCATGGACCTCACGACAACGTGGGTCGTGTCGAGACGTTTCCGAAAACGTATATATGAAGGTGACTGGATTGGCGCATTATTGGAATCGTTAGAATTTTTCTTCTTTTTCTTCTTCTTATTATTATTCTTTATTATTATTATTCTTTCTGAGTAAACGATCGCTAATTTGAACCCCTGAACATATACGAAAACTCACCAATTTTTGCATACAAGCCAGGTCTGGTGAAAAATTTTGTTTTTTAATGGCGCCATTAAAAAACTTAAAAAAATGGTGAAGCCCCGCCCCCTGGAAAATTCAAAATTTGCATTCCTATGGGCGGGGCTAAAATTTACTTTGTCGTAGACTCCGAAAATTCGAGTCACACAGAGACCATACGAAGCCCGACAAAAAATTACATTATGGAGTTGCCGCCTGACAAACAGGGAGTCAAACATTTTGGATTGAACTTTGACCTTTGCCGATTCAACATTTTTGCACACCTCGTATTTGAATCAACTTGTCCTATGGCGTTTAACCGACTGCCACCAAAATCGCTCAGGATCATCTGGAGAAGTGGGCCATCAAAAGTTATTCGGGGTTTTATAGAATATTCAACGGTGTTGCCATGGCAACCGCGTGAATTTGGTCTTCGTTTTTGTCTCTCGCCGCAATTTTCTTTGTGCATTCGTTCGCACAATCTTTGGCCGATCAGCCTCAAAATTTAATAACTTGTTTACTGAACCGGCCTGAACCCACAATTAGGGAATCAAGTTTCTAGGTGCAATAGCGCCCCCTACAGAAGCAAACAAAAATTTGTATGGAGGTCCAGAATTTTAGTTTGTCTGAAATGCATGAAAATTTGTGTCAACATTCCTGACATCATCCTGATCAAAAAAGCCAATTACACCCATACTCTATTTTCTACTGTGTTGTCATGGTGGAGCCCGAAATGCCCCATTTTATCCCTATGGGAAAAAGCGAAAAATCCCCCATACTAAAGTTTCTGCTTAGTTTGCCCGAAATACATGAAATTTGGTACACAGATTGCTGATGTCAGCCTGATCAAAAAAGTCAATCACACCTATGTAATATTTTGGACGCTGTTCCAATGACGGTGCCAAAACTGCCCCATTTTATCCCTATGGGAAAAAATGTGAAATTTCTGCGATGGAAAAATGACCCTTGCTTTCTCAAAAATGCATACAAATGCCTGAAATTTGGTACACGCATTCTCCACATCTCCCTGAACATCAAACCTACAGGTCAAAAAGATGTAATATGTAAGACGTTGCCATGGCAAAGTCCGGAAAATGGCATCTTTTTCCTTGAATGGATGAATTGGCTAATTCATCCATTTCAAAATTTCACATGTAGCAGCCAAAAAAAACCCGCTAAAACTGGCACGGCCGGAAAAGGACTGTTCAAATCGGCACCAGCGCTTGGGCGGCGGCCGGCGAGGGCCTATTATCGCTGCTTGCAGCTTTAATATAAATTTGTATTTATATTTTTTTTGTACCGTACATTCCATTACATACATACCATACATACCGTATGTACCGTACATTCCATTACATACATATCGTACATACCGTACATTCCATACCATACCTTCCGTATATACCGTACATTCCACAACATCCATATCATATGTACGTACAGTATGTACCATACTGTACATACATACAATACATATATTATAAATTTGTATTTATATTTTTATATTTATCTTTTTATTTTTACATTTATATAAATATAGAAAATATATAAATATATTAATAATATATTTAAAATTTATATTTCTAATTTTTATATATTTATTATATTTTTATTTTTCATACCGTACCTTCTGTACATACCATACATACCATACCGTACATATATTATAAATTTTTTGTTATATTTTATATACATATAAATTTTTTAGATTTATTTTGTACCGTACATTCCATTACATACATACCGTACCTACCGTATGTACCATACATACCGTACAATCATACCGTACCTACCGAACTTACCATACATACGGTATGTACCGTACATACCGTACATTCCATACCATACCTTCCGTATCATATGTACGTACAGTATGTACCATACCGTACATACATATAATACATATATTATAAATTTTTATTTAGATTTTTATTTATATTTTACTTTTTACATTTATATAAATATATTAATAATATATTTAAAATTTATATTTCAAATTTTTTTTTGTACCGTACATTCCATTACATACATACCGTACCTACCGTATGTACCATACATACCGTACGTATCATACCGTACCTACCGAACTTACCATACATACGGTATGTACCGTCCATACCGTACATTCCATACCATACCTTCCGTATCATATGTACGTACACTATGTACCATACCGTACATACATACAATACATATATTATAAATTTTTATTTAGATTTTTATTTATATTTTACTTTTTACATTTATATAAATATATTAATAATATATTTAAAATTTATATTTCAAATTTTTTTTTTGTACCATACAGTCCATTACATACATACCATACATACCGTATGTACCGTACATTCCATTACATACATATCGTACATACCGTACATTCCATACCATACCTTCCGTATATACCGTACATTCCACAACATCCATATCATATGTACGTACAGTATGTACCATACCGTACATACATACAATACATATATTATAAATTTGTATTTATATTTTTTTTGTACCGTACATTCCATTACATACATACCATACATACCGTATGTACCATACATTCCATTACATACATATCGTACATACCGTACATTCCATACCATACCTTCCGTATATACCGTACATTGCACAACATCCATATCATATGTACGTACAGTATGTACCATACTGTACATACATACAATACATATATTATAAATTTGTATTTATATTTTTATATTAATCTTTTTATTTTTACATTTATATAAATATAGAAAATATATAAATATATTTATAATATATTTAAAATTTATATTTCTAATTTTTATATATTTATTATATTTTTATTTTTCATACCGTACCTTCTGTACATACCGTACGTACCATACCGTACATATATTATAAATTTTTTGTTATATTTTATATACATTTAAAATTTTTAGATTTATTTTGTACCGTACATTCCATTACATACATACCGTACCTACCGTATGTACCATACATACCGTACGTATCATACCGTATGTACCGAACTTACCGAACATACGGTATGTACCGTACATACCGTACATTCCATACATTATGTACCGTACATTCCATTACATACATACCGTACCTACCGTATGTACCGTATCATACCGTACCTACCAAACTTACCATACATACGGTATGTACCGTACATACCGTACATTCCATACCATACCTTCCGTATCATATGTACGTACATTACCAGACCGTACATACATACAATACATATATTATAAATTTTTATTTAGATTTTTATTTATATTTTACTTTTTACATTTATATAAATATATTAATAATATATTTAAAATTTATATTTCAAAATTTTTTTTGTACCGTACATTCCATTACATACATACCGTACCTACCGTATGTACCATACATACCGTACGTATCATACCGTACCTACCGAACTTACCATACATACGGTATGTACCGTCCATACCGTACATTCCATACCATACCTTCCGTATCATATGTACGTACACTATGTACCATACCGTACATACATACAATATATATATTATAAATTTTTATTTAGATTTTTATTTTTATTTTACTTTTTACATTTATATAAATATATTAATAATATATTTAAAATTTATATTTCAAATTTTTTTTGTACCATACAGTCCATTACATACATACCATACATACCATATGTACCGTACATTCCATTACATACATATCGTACATACCGTACATTCCATACCATACCTTCCGTATATACCGTACATTCCACAACATCCATATCATATGTACGTACAGTATGTACCATACCGTACATACATACAATACATATATTATAAATTTGTATTTATATTTTTTTTGTACCGTACATTCCATTACATACATACCATACATACCGTATGTACCATACATTCCATTACATACATATCGTACATACCGTACATTCCATACCATACCTTCCGTATATACCGTACATTCCACAACATCCATATCATATGTACGTACAGTAAGTACCATACTGTACATACATACAATACATATATTATACATTTGTATTTATATTTTTATATTAATCTTTTTATTTTTACATTTATATAAATATAGAAAATATATAAATATATTTATAATATATTTAAAATTTATATTTCTAATTTTTATATATTTATTATATTTTTATTTTTCATACCGTACCTTCTGTACATACCGTACGTACCATACCGTACATATATTATAAATTTTTTGTTATATTTTATATACATTTAAAATTTTTTGATTTATTTTGTACCGTACATTCCATTACATACATACCGTACCTACCGTATGTACCATACATACCGTACGTATCATACCGTACGTACCGAACTTACCGAACATACGGTATGTACCGTACATACCGTACATTCCATACATTATGTACCGTACATTCCATTACATACATACCGTACCTACCGTATGTACCGTATCATACCGTACCTACCAAACTTACCATACATACGGTATGTACCGTACATACCGTACATTCCATACCATACCTTCCGTATCATATGTACGTACAGTACCAGACCGTACATACATACAATACATATATTATAAATTTTTATTTAGATTTTTATTTATATTTTACTTTTTACATTTATATAAATATATTAACAATATATTTAAAATTTATATTTCTAATTTTTTTTGTACCATACATTCCATTACATACATACCATACATACCGTATGTACCGTACATTCCATTACATACATATCGTACATACCGTACATTCAATACCATACCTTCCGTATATATCCGTACATTCCACAACATCCATATCATATGTACGTACAGTATGTACCATACCGTACATACATACAATACATATATTATAAATTTGTATTTATATTTTTTTGTACCGTACATTCCATTACATACATACCGTATGTACCGTACATTCCATTACATACATATCGTACATACCGTACATTCCATACGATACCTTCCGTATATACCGTACATTCCACAACATCCATATCATATGTACGTACAGTATGTACCATACTGTACATACATACAATACATATATTATAAATTTGTATTTATATTTTTATATTTATCTTTTTATTTTTACATTTATATAAATATAGAAAATATATAAATATATTAATAATATATTTAAAATTTATATTTCTAATTTTTATATATTTATTATATTTTTATTTTTCATACCGTACCTTCTGTACATACCATACGTACCATACCGTACATATATTATAAATTTTTTGTTATATTTTATATACATATAAATTTTTTAGATTTATTTTGTACCGTACATTCCATTACATACATACCGTACCTACCGTATGTACCATACATACCGTACGTATCATACCGTACCTACCGAACTTACCATACATACGGTATGTACCGTACATACCGTACATTCCATACCATACCTTCCGTATCATATGTACGTACAGTATGTACCATACCGTACATACATACAATACATATATTATAAATTTTTATTTAGATTTTTATTTATATTTTACTTTTTACATTTATATAAATATATTAATAATATATTTAAAATTTATATTTCAAATTTTTTTTTGTACCATACAGTCCATTACATACATACCATACATACCGTATGTACCGTACATTCCATTACATACATATCGTACATACCGTACATTCCATACCATACCTTCCGTATATACCGTACATTCCACAACATCCATATCATATGTACGTACAGTATGTACCATACCGTACATACATACAATACATATATTATAAATTTGTATTTATATTTTTTTGTACCGTACATTCCATTACATACATACCATATATACCGTATGTACCATACATTCCATTACATACATATCGTACATACCGTATGTACCATACATACCGTACGTATCATACCGTACGTACCGAACTTACCGAACATACGGTATGTACCGTACATACCGTACATTCCATACATTATGTACCGTACATTCCATTACATACATACCGTACCTACCGTATGTACCGTATCATACCGTACCTACCAAACTTACCATACATACGGTATGTACCGTACATACCATACATTCCATACATTCCATACCATACCTTCCGTATCATATGTACGTACATTACCAGACCGTACATACATACAATACATATATTATAAATTTTTATTTAGATTTTTATTTAGATTTTACTTTTTACATTTATATAAATATATTAACAATATATTTAAAATTTATATTTCTAATTTTTTTTTGTACCATACATTCCATTACATACATACCATACATACCGTATGTACCGTACATTCCATTACATACATATCGTACATACCGTACATTCCATACGATACCTTCCGTACATACCGTACATTCTATACCATACCTTCCGTATCATATGTACGTACACTATGTACCATACCGTACATACATACAATACATATATTATAAATTTTTATTTAGATTTTTATTTATATTTTACTTTTTACATTTATATAAATATATTAATAATATATTTAAAATTTATATTTCAAATTTTTTTTTGTACCATACAGTCCATTACATACATACCATACATACCATATGTACCGTACATTCCATTACATACATATCGTACATACCGTACATTCCATACCATACCTTCCGTATATACCGTACATTCCACAACATCCATATCATATGTACGTACAGTATGTACCATACCGTACATACATACAATACATATATTATAAATTTGTATTTATATTTTTTTTGTACCATACATTCCATTACATACATACCATACATACCGTATGTACCATACATTCCATTACATACATATCGTACATACCGTACATTCCATACCATACCTTCCGTATATACCGTACATTGCACAACATCCATATCATATGTACGTACAGTATGTACCATACTGTACATACATACAATACATATATTATAAATTTGTATTTATATTTTTATATTAATCTTTTTATTTTTACATTTATATAAATATAGAAAATATATAAATATATTAATAATATATTTAAAATTTGTATTTCTAATTTTTATATATTTATTATATTTTTATTTTTCATACCGTACCTTCTGTACATACCGTACGTACCATACCGTACATATATTATAAATTTTTTGTTATATTTTATATACATTTAAAATTTTTAGATTTATTTTGTACCGTACATTCCATTACATACATACCGTACCTACCGTATGTACCATACATACCGTACGTATCATACCGTATGTACCGAACTTACCGAACATACGGTATGTACCGTACATACCGTACATTCCATACATTATGTACCGTACATTCCATTACATACATACCGTACCTACCGTATGTACCGTATCATACCGTACCTACCAAACTTACCATACATACGGTATGTACCGTACATACCGTACATTCCATACCATACCTTCCGTATCATATGTACGTACAGTACCAGACCGTACATATATACAATACATATAATATAAATTTTTATTTATATTTTACTTTTTACATTTATATAAATATATTAACAATATATTTAAAATTTATATTTCTAATTTTTTTGTACCATACATTCCATTACATACATACCATACATACCGTATGTACCGTACATTCCATTACATACATATCGTACATACCGTACATTCAATACCATACCTTCCGTATATATCCGTACATTCCACAACATCCATATCATATGTACGTACAGTATGTACCATACCGTACATACATACAATACATATATTATAAATTTGTATTTATATTTTTTTTGTACCGTACATTCCATTACATACATACCGTATGTACCGTACATTCCATTACATACATATCGTACATACCGTACATTCCATACGATACCTTCCGTATATACCGTACATTCCACAACATCCATATCATATGTACGTACAGTATGTACCATACTGTACATACATACAATACATATATTATAAATTTGTATTTATATTTTTATATTTATCTTTTTATTTTTACATTTATATAAATATAGAAAATATATAAATATATTAATAATATATTTAAAATTTATATTTCTAATTTTTATATATTTATTATATTTTTATTTTTCATACCGTACCTTCTGTACATACCATACGTACCATACCGTACATATATTATAAATTTTTTGTTATATTTTATATACATATAAATTTTTTAGATTTATTTTGTACCGTACATTCCATTACATACATACCGTACCTACCGTATGTACCATACATACCGTACGTATCATACCGTACCTACCGAACTTACCATACATACGGTATGTACCGTACATACCGTACATTCCATACCGTACCTTCCGTATCATATGTACGTACACTATGTACCATACCGTACATACATACAATACATATATTATAAATTTTTATTTAGATTTTTATTTATATTTTACTTTTTACATTTATATAAATATATTAATAATATATTTAAAATTTATATTTCAAATTTTTTTTTGTACCGTACATTCCATTACATACATACCGTACCTACCGTATGTACCATACATACCGTACGTATCATACCGTACCTACCGAACTTACCATACATACGGTATGTACCGTCCATACCGTACATTCCATACCATACCTTCCGTATCATATGTGCGTACACTATGTACCATACCGTACATACATACAATATATATATTATAAATTTTTATTTAGATTTTTATTTTTATTTTACTTTTTACATTTATATAAATATATTAATAATATATTTAAAATTTATATTTCAAATTTTTTTTGTACCATACAGTCCATTACATACATACCATACATACCATATGTACCGTACATTCCATTACATACATATCGTACATACCGTACATTCCATACCATACCTTCCGTATATACCGTACATTCCACAACATCCATATCATATGTACGTACAGTATGTACCATACCGTACATACATACAATACATATATTATAAATTTGTATTTATATTTTTTTTGTACCGTACATTCCATTACATACATACCATACATACCGTATGTACCATACATTCCATTACATACATATCGTACATACCGTACATTCCATACCATACCTTCCGTATATACCGTACATTCCACAACATCCATATCATATGTACGTACAGTAAGTACCATACTGTACATACATACAATACATATATTATAAATTTGTATTTATATTTTTATATTAATCTTTTTATTTTTACATTTATATAAATATAGAAAATATATAAATATATTTATAATATATTTAAAATTTATATTTCTAATTTTTATATATTTATTATATTTTTATTTTTCATACCGTACCTTCTGTACATACCGTACGTACCATACCGTACATATATTATAAATTTTTTGTTATATTTTATATACATTTAAAATTTTTAGATTTATTTTGTACCGTACATTCCATTACATACATACCGTACCTACCGTATGTACCATACATACCGTATGTATCATACCGTACGTACCGAACTTACCGAACATACGGTATGTACCGTACATACCGTACATTCCATACATTATGTACCGTACATTCCATTACATACATACCGTACCTACCGTATGTACCGTATCATACCGTACCTACCAAACTTACCATACATACGGTATGTACCGTACATACCGTACATTCCATACCATACCTTCCGTATCATATGTACGTACAGTACCAGACCGTACATACATACAATACATATATTATAAATTTTTATTTAGATTTTTATTTATATTTTACTTTTTACATTTATATAAATATATTAACAATATATTTAAAATTTATATTTCTAATTTTTTTTTGTACCATACATTCCATTACATACATACCATACATACCGTATGTACCGTACATTCCATTACATACATATCGTACATACCGTACATTCAATACCATACCTTCCGTATATATCCGTACATTCCACAACATCCATATCATATGTACGTACAGTATGTACCATACCGTACATACATACAATACATATATTATAAATTTGTATTTATATTTTTTTTGTACCGTACATTCCATTACATACATACCGTATGTACCGTACATTCCATTACATACATATCGTACATACCGTACATTCCATACGATACCTTCCGTATATACCGTACATTCCACAACATCCATATCATATGTACGTACAGTATGTACCATACTGTACATACATACAATACATATATTATAAATTTGTATTTATATTTTTATATTTATCTTTTTATTTTTACATTTATATAAATATAGAAAATATATAAATATATTAATAATATATTTAAAATTTATATTTCTAATTTTTATATATTTATTATATTTTTATTTTTCATACCGTACCTTCTGTACATACCATACGTACCATACCGTACATATATTATAAATTTTTTGTTATATTTTATATACATATAAATTTTTTAGATTTATTTTGTACCGTACATTCCATTACATACATACCGTACCTACCGTATGTACCATACATACTGTACGTATCATACCGTACCTACCGAACTTACCATACATACGGTATGTACCGTACATACCGTACATTCCATACCATACCTTCCGTATCATATGTACGTACACTATGTACCATACCGTACATACATACAATACATATATTATAAATTTTTATTTAGATTTTTATTTATATTTTACTTTTTACATTTATATAAATATATTAATAATATATTTAAAATTTATATTTCAAATTTTTTTTTGTACCATACAGTCCATTACATACATACCATACATACCATATGTACCGTACATTCCATTACATACATATCGTACATACCGTACATTCCATACCATACCTTCCGTATATACCGTACATTCCACAACATCCATATCATATGTACGTACAGTATGTACCATACCGTACATACATAAAATACATATATTATAAATTTGTATTTATATTTTTTTTGTACCGTACATTCCATTACATACATACCATATATACCGTATGTACCATACATTCCATTACATACATATCGTACATACCGTATGTACCATACATACCGTACGTATCATACCGTACGTACCGAACTTACCGAACATACGGTATGTACCGTACATACCGTACATTCCATACATTATGTACCGTACATTCCATTACATACATACCGTACCTACCGTATGTACCGTATCATACCGTACCTACCAAACTTACCATACATACGGTATGTACCGTACATACCATACATTCCATACATTCCATACCATACCTTCCGTATCATATGTACGTACATTACCAGACCGTACATACATACAATACATATATTATAAATTTTTATTTAGATTTTTATTTAGATTTTACTTTTTACATTTATATAAATATATTAACAATATATTTAAAATTTATATTTCTAATTTTTTTTTGTACCATACATTCCATTACATACATACCATACATACCGTATGTACCGTACATTCCATTACATACATATCGTACATACCGTACATTCCATACGATACCTTCCGTACATACCGTACATTCTATACCATACCTTCCGTATCATATGTACGTACACTATGTACCATACCGTACATACATACAATACATATATTATAAATTTTTATTTAGATTTTTATTTATATTTTACTTTTTACATTTATATAAATATATTAATAATATATTTAAAATTTATATTTCAAATTTTTTTTTGTACCATACAGTCCATTACATACATACCATACATACCATATGTACCGTACATTCCATTACATACATATCGTACATACCGTACATTCCATACCATACCTTCCGTATATACCGTACATTCCACAACATCCATATCATATGTACGTACAGTATGTACCATACCGTACATACATACAATACATATATTATAAATTTGTATTTATATTTTTTTTGTACCATACATTCCATTACATACATACCATACATACCGTATGTACCATACATTCCATTACATACATATCGTACATACCGTACATTCCATACCATACCTTCCGTATATACCGTACATTGCACAACATCCATATCATATGTACGTACAGTATGTACCATACTGTACATACATACAATACATATATTATAAATTTGTATTTATATTTTTATATTAATCTTTTTATTTTTACATTTATATAAATATAGAAAATATATAAATATATTAATAATATATTTAAAATTTGTATTTCTAATTTTTATATATTTATTATATTTTTATTTTTCATACCGTACCTTCTGTACATACCGTACGTACCATACCGTACATATATTATAAATTTTTTGTTATATTTTATATACATTTAAAATTTTTAGATTTATTTTGTACCGTACATTCCATTACATACATACCGTACCTACCGTATGTACCATACATACCGTACGTATCATACCGTATGTACCGAACTTACCGAACATACGGTATGTACCGTACATACCGTACATTCCATACATTATGTACCGTACATTCCATTACATACATACCGTACCTACCGTATGTACCGTATCATACCGTACCTACCAAACTTACCATACATACGGTATGTACCGTACATACCGTACATTCCATACCATACCTTCCGTATCATATGTACGTACAGTACCAGACCGTACATATATACAATACATATAATATAAATTTTTATTTATATTTTACTTTTTACATTTATATAAATATATTAACAATATATTTAAAATTTATATTTCTAATTTTTTTTGTACCATACATTCCATTACATACATACCATACATACCGTATGTACCGTACATTCCATTACATACATATCGTACATACCGTACATTCAATACCATACCTTCCGTATATATCCGTACATTCCACAACATCCATATCATATGTACGTACAGTATGTACCATACCGTACATACATACAATACATATATTATAAATTTGTATTTATATTTTTTTTGTACCGTACATTCCATTACATACATACCGTATGTACCGTACATTCCATTACATACATATCGTACATACCGTACATTCCATACGATACATTCCGTATATACCGTACATTCCACAACATCCATATCATATGTACGTACAGTATGTACCATACTGTACATACATACAATACATATATTATAAATTTGTATTTATATTTTTATATTTATCTTTTTATTTTTACATTTATATAAATATAGAAAATATATAAATATATTAATAATATATTTAAAATTTATATTTCTAATTTTTATATATTTATTATATTTTTATTTTTCATACCGTACCTTCTGTACATACCGTACGTACAATACCGTACATATATTATAAATTTTTGTTATATTTTATATACATATAAAATTTTTAGATTTATTTTGTACCGTACATTCCATTACATACATACCGTACCTACCGTATGTACCATACATACCGTACGTATCATACCGTACCTACCGAACTTACCATACATACGGTATGTACCGTACATACCGTACATTCCATACCATACCTTCCGTATCATATGTACGTACACTATGTACCATACCGTACATACATACAATACATATATTATAAATTTTTATTTAGATTTTTATTTATATTTTACTTTTTACATTTATATAAATATATTAATAATATATTTAAAATTTATATTTCAAATTTTTTTTTGTACCGTACATTCCATTACATACATACCGTACCTACCGTATGTACCATACATACCGTACGTATCATACCGTACCTACCGAACTTACCATACATATGGTATGTACCGTCCATACCGTACATTCCATACCATACCTTCCGTATCATATGTACGTACACTATGTACCATACCGTACATACATACAATACATATATTATAAATTTTTATTTAGATTTTTATTTATATTTTACTTTTTACATTTATATAAATATATTAATAATATATTTAAAATTTATATTTCAAATTTTTTTTTGTACCGTACATTCCATTACATACATACCGTACCTACCGAACTTACCATACATACGGTATGTACCGTACATACCGTACATTCCATACCATACCTTCCGTATCATATGTACGTACACTATGTACCATACCGTACATACATACAATACATATATTATAAATTTTTATTTAGATTTTTATTTATATTTTACTTTTTACATTTATATAAATATATTAATAATATATTTAAAATTTATATTTCAAATTTTTTTTGTACCATACAGTCCATTACATACATACCATACATACCATATGTACCGTACATTCCATTACATACATATCGTACATACCGTACATTCCATACCATACCTTCCGTATATACCGTACATTCCACAACATCCATATCATATGTACGTACAGTATGTACCATACCGTACATACATACAATACATATATTATAAATTTGTATTTATATTTTTTTTGTACCGTACATTCCATTACATACATACCATACATACCGTATGTACCATACATTCCATTACATACATATCGTACATACCGTACATTCCATACCATACCTTCCGTATATACCGTACATTGCACAACATCCATATCATATGTACGTACAGTATGTACCATACTGTACATACATACAATACATATATTATAAATTTGTATTTATATTTTTATATTAATCTTTTTATTTTTACATTT
Organism: Archocentrus centrarchus; assembly: GCF_007364275.1. Taxonomy (NCBI): domain Eukaryota; kingdom Metazoa; phylum Chordata; class Actinopteri; order Cichliformes; family Cichlidae; genus Archocentrus; species Archocentrus centrarchus. The sequence goes on along the minus strand of NC_044346.1, from coordinate 21,402,709 downwards.
ATATAAATATAGAAAATATATAAATATATTTATAATATATTTAAAATTTGTTTCTAATTTTTATATATTTATTATATTTTTATTTTTCATACCGTACCTTCTGTACATACCGTACGTACCATACCGTACATATATTATAAATTTTTTGTTATATTTTATATACATTTAAAATTTTTAGATTTATTTTGTACCGTACATTCCATTACATACATACCGTATGTACCGTACATTCCATTACATACATATCGTACATACCGTACATTCCATACGATACCTTCCGTATATACCGTACATTCCACAACATCCATATCATATGTACGTACAGTATGTACCATACTGTACATACATACAATACATATATTATAAATTTGTATTTATATTTTTATATTTATCTTTTTATTTTTACATTTATATAAATATAGAAAATATATAAATATATTAATAATATATTTAAAATTTATATTTCTAATTTTTATATATTTATTATATTTTTATTTTTCATACCGTACCTTCTGTACATACCATACGTACCATACCGTACATATATTATAAATTTTTTGTTATATTTTATATACATATAAATTTTTTAGATTTATTTTGTACCGTACATTCCATTACATACATACCGTACCTACCGTATGTACCATACATACCGTACGTATCATACCGTACCTACCGAACTTACCATACATACGGTATGTACCGTACATACCGTACATTCCATACCGTACCTTCCGTATCATATGTACGTACACTATGTACCATACCGTACATACATACAATACATATATTATAAATTTTTATTTAGATTTTTATTTATATTTTACTTTTTACATTTATATAAATATATTAATAATATATTTAAAATTTATATTTCAAATTTTTTTTTGTACCGTACATTCCATTACATACATACCGTACCTACCGTATGTACCATACATACCGTACGTATCATACCGTACCTACCGAACTTACCATACATACGGTATGTACCGTACATACCGTACATTCCATACCATACCTTCCGTATCATATGTACGTACACTATGTACCATACCGTACATACATACAATACATATATTATAAATTTTTATTTAGATTTTTATTTATATTTTACTTTTTACATTTATATAAATATATTAATAATATATTTCAAATTTATATTTCAAATTTTTTTTTGTACCGTACATTCCATTACATACATACCGTACCTACCGTATGTACCATACATACCGTACGTATCATACCGTACCTACCGAACTTACCATACATATGGTATGTACCGTACATACCGTACATTCCATACCATACCTTCCGTATCATATGTACGTACACTATGTACCATACCGTACATACATACAATACATATATTATAAATTTTTATTTAGATTTTTATTTATATTTTACTTTTTACATTTATATAAATATATTAATAATATATTTAAAATTTATATTTCAAATTTTTTTTTGTACCGTACATTCCATTACATACATACCGTACCTACCGTATGTACCATACATACCGTACGTATCATACCGTACCTACCGAACTTACCATACATACGGTATGTACCGTCCATACCGTACATTCCATACCATACCTTCCGTATCATATGTACGTACACTATGTACCATACCGTACATACATACAATACATATATTATAAATTTTTATTTAGATTTTTATTTATATTTTACGTTTTACATTTATATAAATATATTAATAATATATTTAAAATTTATATTTCAAATTTTTTTTTGTACCGTACATTCCATTACATACATACCGTACCTACCGTATGTACCATACATACCGTACGTATCATACCGTACCTACCGAACTTACCATACATACGGTATGTACCGTACATACCGTACATTCCATACCATACCTTCCGTATCATATGTACGTACACTATGTACCATACCGTACATACATACAATACATATATTATAAATTTTTATTTAGATTTTTATTTATATTTTACTTTTTACATTTATATAAATATATTAATAATATATTTAAAATTTATATTTCAAATTTTTTTTTGTACCGTACATTCCATTACATACATACCGTACCTACCGTATGTACCATACATACCGTACGTATCATACCGTACCTACCGAACTTACCATACATACGGTATGTACCGTCCATACCGTACATTCCATACCATACCTTCCGTATCATATGTACGTACACTATGTACCATACCGTACATACATACAATACATATATTATAAATTTTTATTTAGATTTTTATTTATATTTTACTTTTTACATTTATATAAATATATTAATAATATATTTAAAATTTATATTTCAAATTTTTTTTTGTACCGTACATTCCATTACATACATACCGTACCTACCGTATGTACCATACATACCGTACGTATCATACCGTACCTACCGAACTTACCATACATACGGTATGTACCGTCCATACCGTACATTCCATACCATACCTTCCGTATCATATGTACGTACACTATGTACCATACCGTACATACATACAATACATATATTATAAATTTTTATTTAGATTTTTATATTTTTAACTTGAAATTTTATGACTTTTCCTAGATTGGCCCCAACAGTAGAAATGTTGCTTTTATTCACATTTCCATGTAAGCTGTACAAAAAAAGTTACAAAGGTGGTCTTCGGGTCAAAATGACCCGTGAGGCAAATAGAGTTGAAATCAAGGTCACAGAGTTATTTAGAAACCACAGAATGTTACAATGGTTTAGTTGTGTCTCAGATCAATCAGTAGCAGAAGTAAACAAGGCAAATCAGGAGGTGTTCTCGCAGACTTCAAAAGACCACCTGTTTATTTCCAGAGGTTATAAAGGTGCTGCAGATAACAGGACCCCGAATTCTGTCTGTGCTGAAGCCATGAGTGTGCGTTATAACGCTGAAGAGCTGATTTTCTCAGATGTCCAGCAAGACAACTCTGATTCAGAAGAGGAAGTGGAGGATGTATCCGAAGAAGATGGGGAGGAATACAACCCAGAGCACGATGAATCATCTTCAGAAGAAGAAGAAAACCCTAAAGCTGAAAGAAAGACTTTCCTTTCAAAAAATGGCAAAATAACATGGTCCTCAGCAGCATATGACCAACACGGCAGGCATGCAGAATAAAATGTCATAAAGATGACCCCAGGACCGACAAGGTATGCCGTTTCTCATGCCCATGACATTGTCTCTACATTCTACCTGTTTATCACACCAGCAACAGAAAAAATAATCCTGGAGATGACAAATCTGGAGGGTTTTCGCAAATATGGAGACAGCTGGAAAAAGATGGATGAGATTGACCTGCAGACCTACTTAGGGCTGCTAATCTTAGCAGGTGTATACAGGTCCCGAGGTGAGGCTGCAGGTAGTCTATGGGATGTAGAGAGTGGAAGGCCAATTTTCCAAGCCACAATGCCACTCTAACTCTTTCACACCTACTCAAGACTGCTACGATTTGATGACTGTGAATCAAGACCAGCAAGACGTGTGACAGACAAACTTGCAGCCATAAGAGAGGTATGGGACAAGTGGGTGGAGCGGCTGCCCTACCTCTGCAATCCAGGGCCTGATGTAACAGTGGATGAGCAACTGGTTCCATTTAGAGGTAATCTGTTTTCATATTTGTAATAAAAGTGACAAGCCAGCAAAATATGGGATCAAGTCATGGGTGGTTTGCAATGCCAAATCAAGCTATGCTTGGAAAATGCAAGTCTATACTGGGAAGCTGACCAGTGGATGCCCAGAGAAGAACCAGGCCATGCGAGTTGTGCTTGATGTGACAGAGGGACTGAGGGGTCACAATGTGACATGTGACAACTTCTTTACCTCTTCACCTAATTAGTTGAATGGGTTATATTATTTTTATATTTTTTGCATTGTACATTGTCTTAAATTGTTCACTGGACAAAAACCAAGAAACTGAGTCACTGGGATGAATAAAAATGCATTCAAAACTCCTTTTTGCACATTTTTTCTTTAGAAAGGTCATAGAAATTCAAGTGAAGAGGGAAAACTCAGGTATTCACACATTTTGTGGTGAATGACAATATGCAAGACGAAATTTGGTGTTTAAAATTCAATTAAGCTGCTTATATTGGGATTTAGTGAAGACGGGTCATTTTGACCCGGAGGACACGGGGTGTATACAGAAAATGAGGACAACAGGAGGGTTAATATACTTGGCCTCTAGCCCACCAAGGTAAATAGAATCCAACTGTATTCCACGTGGTAGCTTACATGTATACTTGCGGATCGATGTCTAGTAAGTTTTTCCCCTTTGATAAACATGCTACTGTTCAGTACTGTACAAAATTCTCAAACCACCCCCCCTTTTTTATTTTTACTTCCAAAGAGTCAGACTGTAATTTTCTAAAGTGGTCCTGAGCAGTAGTTCTCCACGCTTTCTTAAGGTCTTATAAAGTTTTTTGTTGGACATTGGCTGTTTTTTACTCATTTTCAGTCCAGTCCGTGTACCTGACCATTTTTAAGACACTGACCTATCAATCATTCAAGCATAAAAAGCCACCAGACTCTAGGGATGAAAGGATCTTGTGTCTACACATAACAGACTTTACAAAGAACCTATTTTAAATTGTATCTTTACGCACTACTAGCAGCCTGTCACTTTAACATATATATGTATTTTTTTCCATTTATTTAGTTGAGTCTACAAAAACACATGGTCTTGGGCTGCATTTCTGTCACTGTTGTTGGGGATATTGTCAAAATTGATGGAATTATGAACACAGAAAAGTACTGTCAGATTTTGATCCACCATGCAATACCCTCTGGAAAGCATCTGATTGGCCACATGACAATAATCTCAAACACACTGCCAATGCAGTTAAAGCATACCTGGATAGAAAAACACATGATGGACCTCTAAGTCATGGATATAAAGGTGGCTGCACTAAATGTTGATTTTCAAACTCCATTTTTGGCCTACTGTATTTCCATGTATGTCTGCGTGTTTCAATAAATCGCTGAGCCCGTTTTTCTAGCAAAATATAAAGAAATGAGCAGTGGCTTTTGGACAGTTCTGTACATCTGCCTGAAAACTGAATATAATTCTTTAAATAGCCAAATCAGGCACAGCATTAAAACCTGGTCTTAGGCTTACTGTTGTTTGTGCTGTCAAACCACCCCCATCCCAACCATCAGACCACACATGCTACTAATAAGCGATCAAACACAAGACACAAAGTCATGAGAAATGATCCTAAAATAACACAAAATAAATTAGAACACCTTTTTAGCTGATTTATTTATCTCTTAAACATATTAAGCCATCCATTGCCATGCTGGCAACAGTTACACACCAGATAAGGAGTGGTGCATTGCATTGACATCATACGTTTTGTCAAAAGAAATGTTTATCATATTTTCCCCTTAAAAAAGAAGAGACAAACCAAATGAAAAGAGCAAACGGCAGGGATGACGAAGACACTGCCATTGTCCTGCAGTGGTAAGACCGCTGGCCAGCAGAAGCACTGATAGTCAAGGAAGACATCCCATCATTTATTACAGTCCATTGTACTTTCTCTCCTTCACTTTCCTGTTACCATCCTCTTGCCTTGGTACAACATTTTTCATTTCAGTGCTTCCAGACCTGATAGTCCAACCATCAGTTTAGGACCTGACCTGACAGAAGGTGGACCTTGTAGTGCCTTTGCTTCATCTTCATCATCTGCACCACCTCTATGCAATTGGCAAAGTAACACACTGGTATGACAAGAATAAAATGACAACAGAAACCCTACATACAGTTATACAATACAAGTACAAACATTATGAAAAATGAGCTTGTTTTTTTCTTTTTTTGTACAAAATGTAAAGTGGTGCTTTAGCAACCGGGAGTTTATTTTTGTCCTCTTAGATATGAGATTCTGATATTTGGATGTAAACAATAACAGTGTTATTGTTTTTTAAAAACAGTTCCATGATGCTGGAGGACATTAGAAACATCTGGACAGGACTGATGCACAACAATAACAAATACAAACAAACAAGTCAGTGACTGACAAATCAAACAGAAGATATAATAGTTTCATATGATCTTATGCACAATAACACCCCCCTCCCCGCCCACCATGCACTACACAATAGTCTTGAATTTTCATATATTACATATATGCTACATTCTCTTATTTCACTTATATAAAGGCAAACATATCTCAACGCAAAGTGTAAGCTGCTCTGCTTTTCTTTACATTTAAATTAGTACTATAGATTGAAATCTGACAATTTAAACAGTATGACTTAGCTCATAGCAAACATAAATGTAGCTCATAAACTGGATTTTACGTAAACTCTTAAGTCCTCTGATAGCAAGAATAGCAATTTCAATATTTGTTTTTGTTTTGTTTAAAACCAACAATCACAATGTATATACATCACCAGAACTAAAGCAAGCTCAGTTTTTAACATTCTGATCTTCCAAACGATTTTTGAATTGCACACACATAATTACACGTAAAAATACATAACTGTTTTTTTTTTGGAGAGGTTACAGTTGTAGATCTTTAAACATCTCTATTTTATATTTAAAATGCATACCAAAACATCTTAAAAAACAAACAAAAAAAATGTTCTCAATATGCTTGTTTCATAATGTCCAAGTACGGTGTGCAGCCACCCGGTGGTGGTATCGAATGATGTCCATTAATAAAATGCCATAACAATTAAATGTAATAATACTTGTGTCCTGTGCGATGTCGTATCCTTGTAGAAGGGTCAAAGGTCAGAGAGCAGTCACAAATTGGCTAGTTGATTGCTCTACTAGATTTGCTGATGGGATTTCTTTTTTCTTTTTTTTTTTTTTTGCGACCACATGTTGATGCGCCATTAACTGCAAAGACAGAAAGAAAACAACCATGTGAAGCTTTAGTGAAAGGGTACAAAGAGCATGAAAGGGATCTCTAATAGGGGATATTAGGGCATGTACTAGCATGAAAAACACAGGTCTGATAAGTGATAAGAAAAGCACTGACACAGTACTGACGTGCAAACAGCTCTGAGCTATTACTTACTGTTACTGACAGCAAATCATAGGACACGGGTGTGTTAAAATAATGTAAATATTTATAGATAACCATGTAATTATACAGGATATAAATCATGCTATGCCATCAAATATTTCCCAGGCTCTCATTTCGAAACAAATCACCAGGAGACTTTTTTTTCATGTTCTTCAAGGTCTGTGTGGAATGCTTGATGTTATATTTTAGCAGATTATAATTCTGTGGATGTATCATCTATTCTAATACCCTGTAACTCCATTTTTATTTTTGCTGTATCTTCCTAAATTTAAAAAAAAAAAAAATGGGGGAAAAATAATCACCAGAAAACAAAGACTTTTTGGCCAACTGTAAACTTTTTTTTCCTAAAGTGGTCTTGAGCAACAGTTCTCCATCTTTCTGAAGGTATTTCAAAGTTTTTCTTTGGACACTGGCTGCTTTTTCACTCATTTTCAGACCAGACCATGTACCCATTTTCAAAGGAATGTTTTTTTTGTTTGTTTTTTTTTGTTAAGTCACTTAACACTGACCTATTAAGTCCAACTCAAGAATAAAAAGGGACCAAGCTCAAGGAATCAACCAGTGTTGTGTCTACAAATAACAGACAACTTAGCAAAGAACCTATTTTAAACTGTATCTTTAAGCACATTGTTACTAGGAGCCCATCATAAAAAACTATTTGTTCAATTTATTTAGCTGAATCTACCAAAAATGCCAAAGCTCACACAATTTGACTGGCACAAAATAATATTTTTGTTCCAACAAGGTGATTCCCAAAGAGGTGCTTGCTAAAAACTTGGCATGGTGTGCCAAGATATGTCATAGAAAGAATCTGAGGAAACTGGACAAGTGGAAGACAAAAAAAGAAGTGGCAGGAATTTTTGCTTCCCAATATGTACAGAGGAGGACAGCAGAGAGGTGCAACAGTGAGTGGCTACAGTCATCTGTAAAATATGGTGGCGGCTACGTCATGGTCCGCATTTCCACTAGTGGTATTGGGGATCTTGTCAAAATTGATGGAATTATGAACATAGAAAAGTATGATCAGTTTGATCCACAGTACCATCTCGTGAGCATCTGTTTGGCAATGGCTTCATTTTTCAGCAGGAGAATGACAGTAAAAAAACAGCAAAAACACACAATGGAGCAGTGACTGGCCACGGGCCAGGGCTCTGGGTCAGAGCCTGGATCTCAATATTACTCAAGTAGTGTGGGAGCACCGTGAATGGAGTAAAGGCAGCCAACTTCCAAAGAAGAGCTTTGACTGTCCTCCAAGAATCCCAGAGAACTGTTTACAGCAATCACAAGAAAACCACCAAAGAGAGTTCAGTCTGTGTTAAAGAAAACAAAACAAAGTGATTAAGCTAAATATTGACTTTCAAGCCAATTAGAATTGTACAAGCTCTGATTTATATGCTGCATTTTCATATACGTTTGCACAATGTCAATAAATTGCTGAGCTTATTTCCCAGTGGTGACTCAAGACCTTTGCACAGTACTGTAGCTAGTCAGTTGGCTAGAAAGTATTTGGGTAGTAAATGTGGTCCTTTTACAACTGTAAAGTACATTATTCACCATGATAGAGTGGGAAACCTGGGAGCTCGAGGGGTTGTGGATACACAAAATGTCAGTTCCCTTTTGGTTAGATTAACATTCCATCATGTTGTAACAGAAATTGTCTGCCTTCTCAGGAGTGAAGTGGTAGGTGGTATTTTTTACGTTTTCCTGAGTGGGAGGAAGGACACTGTGGGGATATGCAAGAGCAACAATGCCGAGCTTGGTGCAAATATTTTGACTCCAACAATAAGAGGATGACACCGAAACAGAAAAGAGCACACACACTTCATCCAACAGCTCAGCTTGTTTGCCTCTCTTTTTCTCAACAAGCAGAAAGAGCAATATGCGAATAAAAACTGTTTATCTACATCTAAGCATCTAAATTCTAGATATATGAAGAATGTGTTCTGCTTAAAATACTAAGAAAATACTTTGATAACTTAGTTTTCGTATTCTGCTTAATAATTCCATGTTCGCTGCTTCTGTTTTAATGCTATATGTGAAACATTGCACATGTAAAGCAGCTTTCCGGCAATTCTGACTGCTCCTTTTCTGTTTCTTTGTCACATCTACGACATTGGAAAACAGCAAGTTGTCTACGAATGTACTAGGGCTTGATCAAAACATGAAAAAGCTGATTAAGTGGAGCTCAAACTTCATCTCTTAATTTTTAAAAGTAAAAGAGTATATATGGAATGGCTACGATGCTGCCAACATACTGCAGAAAAAAGCAAATAGACATTAAGATATTAATGTCTGTTTGCTATATATATTGTTGGCTATATTCTTTCATATCATTTTTCACAACTTGATCTGAACTAATATTTGAAAATAGTAAAAATTAAAAAACAAATTCAATGTCGTATGATTGAACTAAGCTTTGCAGTTGGTTACATTCAGCAAGTGTGCCCTCTAGTGATTAGCTGCAACATCCAACAATGACATCTACAGTGTGCTGACCAGACCACAGAGCCCATACCTGTGTATGTATGTCTGTAGGTGGTACTAAAAGGAATCAGTAAAAGCAAAACCAAGATTTTCATCTGTTTTCCTGAAACACATTTTCTGCTTCGCACTTTTCGCGGTCTCTTACTGGGAGGGGATGCTAGGCGAGCCAGAGCGATGAAAGTGAATGTTCTGCCACTTTCCATCACGACGGTGCCACACACGGGTCTCCTCAGACTGCATGGTGCGAGGCATGCCACTGCCGTCCATGTATTGAGTCAGCCGAATATAGGCAATACATGCTGCATTTTCTCCAATAAGGTGCACATGTGGGTTCAAGAGGATGGTGTGAACTGGCTTATTCCCTTTGGACAATGCTGTAAATGAGAGAGATATAACTAGAGATATGTGAATATTATGGGTAATATTTCCCCACCTTCATTTTTTTGTGTGTGTTAATATCATACAGTGATACAGCCGCATCAGAAACAAAATGCTGATTCTTCCTTGGAGTACTAACTGATATGAAATCATAGCAACTGAAGTCTCCATATGTTGATGCTGGGTAGTGGACAAGCACAGGGTTGCCAAGTGATTGAGGTTTCTGGGGCATATCTGGTTTATCTGAACTATTTTTACCCAGACTGAGAACACTCTGCCATTTATAGCAGTCATTATTCATGAGTGATTTTTTTGCTCCAAGGTTAGTCCATGCCCTTGTAGTTTAGCAGCAAACACGAACTGTAAACTGAACTAAATATTGATACAGAACAAACAATTCAGCCCAAATCCAATAATGACCCATTGATATTGTCTTCCAACAACAATGTGAATACCTCCTTCACTGTTATGGGGACTCAAATTATTTTCAATCACATTTGTTTAAATTCTTTGTTATTTTAGGCGTTCTAAGTATAATATTCCTCTCTGTGCATCATGTCCTCCGAATAAAATGTATGTTGGAGACATTAGTTGCCATGGCTCTGATTGCATGCATACATTTATCATTTTGAAGATCTTATGTCCTTGCACACATTTAGTTTGTAATCTTAATACCTTGGAATTTGTATTAAAAACAAACTAGAGAGGACAAGCTCAAACCAGATGATGCCATTGTTTTTCCTTCTTTTTTTTTTTTTTGCCAAAGACACCAGTGTACATTCCCATGAAAGTTTGGAGGAAGTACACAGAAATTGTCTCCAACTTTTCTTCTGATAAGTTTATGGAAACGTTTATCCCTCTCCCTCCATTCCTCAGAAACAGGCCAAAATTTCATTACACTTTTGAGCTTCACACAAAAGCTCTCACTTCTTTGCACTGTGATTTAAGACAAACAACTGCTGCATTAGTTCATTCAATATATCATACCAATGTAAGCAAACACATTCATACAAAACCTCTCTGTTTAAAGTCTTCAGTACTGTTACTTAAACAATAAAACACTTATATATATTTCTAGTGCCAAATTCTCTTTTTCAGAGTCTAAGTTGACAGCAGCCATCTGCTTCTAACAGCTGGTACGTCATAATTAAAGATCTTGAACCCACCATTCTCAAAATAAAAGCGGTGAAAGTCATGTCCTTCCACAAGGTTCCCCAGGGCCTCAGGCTCAAAGGAAGTCAAACCAGGATCACAAATCTTCCTGTTCCGCCAAAAACAGAATGTAGCATCAGCAAAGAAAACAAGCAGATAATACTACCAAATTATATATTAGTTCATGATGTTACAGGGAAAACGTGAACAGTAGGAAACTTACGCATAGGCCTCAAAGTCGCCATTGTTGATAGATTCAATCAACTGCTCAGTAACTTTGATAATTTCCTGTTTTCGAGCTACAACATGAGATCACAGAACATCATCAGCTAAACTGAGGTAATAAAAGTTTTGCTACTTGATTTCAAGCAAATGTTCAGAGTGCAGATAAAAATCAGCTTCGGATGGGTTCTACTCTACGGATTTGCAGGATTTCAAGGGTATTAGAAATGGAAGGCGCTCAAGAAAGGATTGCACAATGTTTTTAATATTTCATGTGTCAGTCAAAAAAGCTGGAAGAAAGCCTCCCATGACTAATAGTGATATCAGGCAGGAAAATGCAGGATGACACACTTTATTTCACCCAACAAAGCTCAAAATGAATCAAGACAAAACCAATGTCAGATGCAAGTATTTGCTACAAAAGCATTTTCAACTAAGTAATATTGACTGTACCTTTATTGTTATTGGTGCAGGCTGGGGGATATTGAAAAAATTACTCAATTTGTGAAACAACATACATGTTAAATAATAATTTTAAAAAATGTGTAAAAAAGTCTTTCACCTTCAGACGAAAGGAGCAAATGGGGTCATAAACAGAGGTTTCATTTTACTGGAGAAGGGATAATCAGTGAAGAGCAATTTTCTTAAACCACAGACTACTGCAAACACCCGGTGGTCTAAGAAAAGGATATGGTCTGAACATCAGGAGCATGGGATTTGAGACACATTATGCATAAGGAACACTGCCTCACAGGGATGCCTGGGTAGGCAAAACAGGGCATCTTCCCCACTGTGGAGGGACTTACTCTGAATTGAGGAGGTGGGAGTTTGTCTTGAGTCAGACATCTGTGAGGAACGGCTCTTAGAACTCAAGATACCGCTCACTAAGCTGCCCAGATGAAGGGCTGACATGGGGTGCATGGATGAGTGAATGATTGGATGCCCAGTGTGCATAAAGGGTGGGAGATGTAACAAAGATAATCACGTTTGGTGACATAGAAATTATGGGGGAAATGAATATTCTCAACAAAACACAAGAAAGGGAAGGACAAAAAAAAGAGAGAGTATAGAGTGGAAACATTTAATAATAATTAAAACATAATATGGTGTGCATAAAATAAGCGTTTTCCCATTTTAGTAGTAACCTAAGAGACATGGATGCAATTGGGGGTGGAGACAGAAAAAAAAAGAGAACAATCTGCATTTTGCAACAGTTAACAGTTGGAACAGTGAACCTGCTATTAACTGTGTAGCAAAGCAGAATGAATAAAAACAGAAGGGAGTGAACAGTCTGATTGAAAATGACTGAAGGACTGACTAACTCCACCGGTGTAGAAAAGAACTGTAAGTTTGTAAATCACACAGTTTTCACTACCTTTCACATCTTCATCCTCTATGGTGGTGTTGGCACTCTCAACTGACTCCTGATAAAGAATGACAAAAAGATTATGTATACATGATGTATGCATCTTTAATGCTTTAGTGCTTAGTGCTTTTTGTAATACCAATGAGTGGTAAAATACAGAGTTGTAAAAGCTGATTGGTCTTGCAAACTCAGATTTATAAGAAAAATTGCCTTAATTTTGTTGGTAAAAGGGGACAGCATTCATATAAGCACTTACTGAGAAAGCCTATTATACAGGAGCAGTCTTTATATTAAATGTAACTATCATTGAAAGTGGTGGGGTTTTTTTGTTATACCTTGTTTCCATCCACAGGGTTGTGTATCACAGTTGTCTGTGGTTCCTAAAGAAAACATATGATGGAGAACTTGTGGGAGCAAATACTCAAACAATGCAAGAAAACTTATAATAGGACAGATAGCTTTGAAGAAAATGTATTTGTGTGTCTTTTCAAAAACTGAAGGTCAAGAAGATGATCTATAACCCTGTCTGCAAATCTATTTATCACAATGTGTCTGAAAATAAATAAAAATTGTTTGTGTCGTTTTGTTTTTTCATTCTTCATTCTTTTCTCTCTCTTTCTGTATAGTATGGTCTTTTTTGTGTTTGCTTTTCTCTCAGAGACCCTTGCCAGTGCCCTCTCTGGGTAATCAGATGTCTGGGTATTTGTAGAATTGATTCTGGTGACCAGCTCAGTCTTTCTAATCACTCACCCAGATTACATAAGATTATAACATCAGCAGCCGTGTGTGTGTGTGTGTGTGTGTGTGTGTGAGAGAGAGATGATGGAGTGAGAAAGAGAAAAGAGAGAGACAGATGCCGTGTGCCTGTGTTCATGCGTAATCAACTTGACAGCAAATGGGAGCGCAGAACATCTTTGACATCATGCATAGTGGCAGTCATGTGGCCTGACGTAGACAGTTAGTCAGCAGACACCATGCCAAAGCCAATGGGTGATGGAACTACTATATAACCACTATCCTCACAATCCTCACAGCCATGCATAGACCAACTATGTCAGTAACAAATCCTACAAAATACACATGTGGATTATTGTTAGCAACTTTACTTTTCTATGCAAAACTAACAGAAGTACAGTACAATGATATGAAAGGAGCTCATGCATGTATGAATGAAAAGAGGAAGAGAAGAGGATTCCTAAGAAATACAAGAACACAAGAAGTGGGGGATTGAGGTAGAGGTTACCCTAACCACAAATTCAGGTCCTTGTTCATCAAAGCCTAATCCAAACATGTGTGTGTGTGTGTGTGTGTATATATGTGTGTGTGTGTATAGGCTTATTGTTTTAACCCAACATTAGCATTCCACAAATTCAGCAAATCCAAACTGGCCAAGCATTATATACCCCATGCAAGCACTGCTAATTCAGATGAATGAATTAATAAATACATCAATCTGAATTATAAATTTTTTTCATGGACAGCCTGATCAAAAAATTCTGGAGCTGTGGGACATGCTGCACAGTTACAAAGGCTTTTATGCACGATTTCATTCAGGGATAGTCTATTATTGAACTAGTCACATGTTTCACCCCATGTTACTACAATATCCTTACATGCCCTTTTTTTTTTACAATAATTAAAATCTTCTTATGAAGGCTGAGATCAAACTGTGTGCTCTTGCAATGTGGAAAGGGTGAACCTGTACCTCCTCCACAGAGGGGTGTGAGGCAGGTAGGTATAGGTATTTTGCGAATGAAGCTGTGGGTGTTGATGAGATTGTGTGTGTATACCAGTGCAGGGGCAGGGCCAGTGTCTTTAGGACTGGTCACTGTGTTGGCTTTGTTGTTGACCTGCAGGGGGGCAGTGTAGAGGGGACATGACACATACACACTTCTCAGACACACTTACACTCAGACACACTTACACTTACACACTTACAGATCTGATGCGTTACATGTTACCATGCAAAACTAAATTATGGCGATAATAAAAAAAGGGTTTTAAGTAATGACATAGGAGGCATCAGAGGGTGGCAGTTGAAAAAATATTCTTGATTACCCCCCTGTTAGATAAGATAAAAGAATGTAAGAAACCATTAACACTGCCAACAAATTATGAAACTTGAAAATTATGAAATTGTTGGAGGCCATTTATTGTGGACTGCTGTTTGGCACATATGCATAGACAACGGTCAGCGGCTCCCACAGAGGCAACTCTCTCGCTCTCTGGGGAAAACTCCATAATGGCAGCACTTAACCAGGGACTTGTTAGTATTCCCACACCCATCCGATAACTCTCACCATGGACAACTCTGGAAAAGGAAAGAGTCCAATCTTTAGTTTAGTTCCAGAACCCTTGCTATGCATGGAGCCCAAGTCTACCTAATAATTAGTGCTCCACCACCTGCACTAGTTCAGGTTCCTTCTCCACCACCAAGGTGATGTTCCACATCCTAAAATCCAGTCTACAATGCTGGCGGTCCACACGCCCAGGCCCTCGTCTTTGCCTACTGCCTAACTCACACTGCACCTGACCCAAATGCCTGTCCCTATGGTCGGTGGGCCCATGGGGCACCAGCAAAAACATCCACTCTAAATTTGTGGTAAATTTGTGGCTTTTAACCATATTCTAAAACCTTACTATAGGGTCTAAAAGTTCCACTAAAGCTATGTCCCTTCATTTTATTATTGCAAAACCTCATTTGTATTTATTTGTTATCAGATGTTGTAACATGGATGGGATGGATCATGTGGTACAATATTCTATAGGCCTAAGTAAGACCCAAAAACACACTAAAAAAGTATTTAGAGGTCAGATTTAAAGTCAACACTCACTTGAGTGAAACACAGGCACACAAAATTAGTCAATCATCCCAAACTGTGACAAAACTTTCACACATGTGCACATGTCAAAGCATGCACCTCTGAATCAGGTTTAGAATTTAGGATTAACCCTCAAACACACAAAGAAACTACAATAGGGACTCTAGATTAACAATACAAATGACTATGGAAAATATGAGATGTGGTAAATTCAATAAATACAGACAGGAAACAAGTAATTTAAAATAGGATGATGAAACCAGAAATATAACTCAGATACAATTGAGAACAAGCTGTGAGAAAAAGCCCAAAATACCCATTTCCAACAGCTTGGAGTGACTGTCCCTGAATGATGATGTTGTTATGTGCACAATGCATAATAATTATAGTAATAATTACAGTAATAATAATTATAATAAATAAGGATCCTCAGATGCTGTACATTCCAACAAAATAATGCAAGAAACAAAACATTTGCTTCATTGTGCAGAGCAACTCACCTTAACGCCATCTGGCTTCTTGTTGAGCAAAGTCTTGGCTGCTGTAGAAGGAAAGACAAGGACAACATTTCAGCATGAGAGTTCAAAAGAGTCCTGTGCCAGAGGTTATGCTAACATGCAGCAAGCATATCAATCAGTTGTGACTTAATGCAACAGATGCGCCAAATAACGTCATCATTTCTGCAAGGCCGTTACCCTACTACATACTTATTCACATGTCAGGGCTGAAGGGTGGGTGGTTAATTGGGTGTATATATATCAGGTGATGAAAAGGATAATGTAGCTATCTCAAACAGGCTCACACAACATTCCTAAATTGGCATGTGCCCATATACCCATGCACTTACACACTTGCACTTACGTATATATACTCTCCCACCATTATTCTTTCACTTTATTTTCTAAGGATACAGACAATCTTAACACTAAACCGCATTACAAAAATGCATGCTGTGTCCTTCTCTAAATTTCACTATGATTTTAAATTAGCACTTTTGCAAGAGTGAGATTCAGCCGGTCACCTTGAAACCCCTCATCTTCATGCACATGTGATTGCTATTCCACACCATTTTCAAAAAAAGCAGGGGCAGAGGATAAAATGAAAATATTACCAGAATGCAATTATCTGCAAATTATTTGTACGATACATGCAGTTCAAATTAGTATAAAGACAATTTGCTAAATTTTGAAACTGAGATATTTTATTGTTTTTGTTTTTTCAAACAAACCTATGCTCATTTGGAATTTAATGCCAACAATACATATCAAAAGTTGGGAGAGCTGTATATTCACTGCTATGTTGCATCACCTCATCTCTTAACAACACACTGTTCACATTTGGGAATTGAGGATACCAATTTATGTAGCTCTGGAAATGAAATCTTTTCCCATTTTTTTTCCTTAATCTATGATTTCAGCTTCTCAATAGTTTGGGGCTTCTTATGTTGTATTTTACATTTGATTATATGCCAATGTTTTCAGTGGGTAACAGGTCTGAACTGCAGGCAGACTAGCTAGGTATGTGGAATCTGCTGTAATAGGTGCCGAAGGTAGCTTGATACTGTCTGTCTGAAATAAGCAAGGCCTTTTCTGAAAACACTGTTATCTGAATGTGTTTCTCCAAAACACAACATACCATTTCTCAGGTTTATCATTTTATATATCTTCACACTACTGTCCATTAAATATAGAAAATATATTATTTCCATTTTACACAGTGTCCCAACTTTCTTTGGAAACAGGACCCTAGAACAGAAATACAGCCTAATAAACATCACTTATTTGTGGGCCCAACCCCACATATTTCACCCTCATTCCAAAAATCCTTACCTCAAACGGTTACCACAATCCAAACAAAAAAGGAAAGAAAATTGAAAAAAAAAAAGGAAGAAACTGATGAATAAAAAGAGACACAAATGAACAAATGCATTTCACTGCAGAATCAAGAGCAAAAGTGGGAAATTAAGAGCATGAGAAAAATGAGATAGGTCAAAGAAAACGTACAAAAAAAAAAGTATGGCAAAGAGCAAAATAGAGACAGGGTGGTAGAAAAACAGCCTGAGAAATATAAAGTGAGATGACTCATGTTTACCGATGGTATCTTTATGCCAAGATGTCAAGATCTGGTTGTTTCTTTGAGAAGGCATTCAAACATTTCATTTTATTTTGTTTTAAAACTTAAAGTTTCTCCAATTTTTTACCTCCTTTTTATGGCGCAAGCACTAAAAGAAGCACATTTCAGAGAGCACTTAACTAAACTAGTGAAGTAATCAAGGTTTAATAGTTGAGTTTAGTTTGTGTGGGGTTGAGATACTTATCCATAGTCAGTGTATTGCCTACAACATTTGCAATTGGCTCTCCTAGAACTGCTGCCATTGTCCTGTTGTCCTGTTGCAGACAAGGTAGCAAAACATGTTTTTTCCACCCAAAATAGCCCCACTTGCCTTGCTTGGATGATGTGTATTATTGTGTGAATTTAATGTTTTAACACCTTAGATTGCATCCAAACTAACCCTTTAAAACTTTTAAGTTGAGGTGGTATTACACTATCAACGTCCATGTTCTACAGGGTAAAATTACTGCTTTTATCAAACCTTCCTGGCTTTAAAGAAAAGAAATAAAATACCTTCATATCACCTCACTGACTCTCATTTTCTAAGGTGGCTTCTGACCTCGTCCACGGTAGTTTGAATTTAGCTTCCACTCTGGTACACCTGTCTGCATGCTCTACTGCAGGTATTGTACTGATGGATAAGTTTTTCATACAACCCCACTTTGAGAAAAAAAAGAACAAACTACTAGTTTAAGGCTAAGAAAAATTTTCAGCTACCATGTTTTTTTTGTTTTTTTTTAAGGACAAATGCTTGTAATTTTTAAGATAAGATGTTTGGTAAACCAGGTCTTGGACACCATGCTGAGAAAGACATACCTGAGAAGTTTCTTGTGACCAGCAAAGTGGTCAATATTGCTCCCTGCAGTGACAGAAAAGGAGGAAAGAGGAAGGAAATGATGATGGGCAAAAGGAAGGAAGAGAAAGAAAGATTGATTATAAGGTTGCAGCAAGAAAGAGTAGCACAGCAAAAGGCCAACTCGAAGGTTTTAGAGAACAAGGCATCATTTCTAAGCTACAGTGAGAAGTGTTTGAGTGAGGAAAACAGAAAAGGAGAGAAAAAGATGGCTGGATGGATTGTTCTGTATAAATAGAAACATGAAGGACTGCCAGAAGTCTCACCTTGAGCTTCCTCCTGGCATTGAATTTCTTCAGGCATTCCACAGTCTCTTGCCTGTGCATCATGGAAGCGACAGTGGACCGTTGCTGCAGGAAGAAGATGAGAGGATTTGAAGGAATGGAAACAAAGGGTGAGAAGAATGTATGGCTGTGGTTGTGTGGGCAATGCAACTGTCACGTTTAATGTGTGTTCAAGGATCTCTGTTTTGTGTCCGAATCTGTGTGTGCGCTTGTGTATATATTTCAGCATCTGTGAGTGTGTTTGCCACATACGCAGATCCAGGGGTGTTTTAGGGCCTCTGCAGCTGTGATGCGTTTACTGGGGTTGATGGTTAGCATCTTGTTAATTAGATCTTTGGCCTCAGGAGTTACAGTGTCCCACTCCGGTGATGGGAACTGTCAAAAAACAAAGGAGAAAAAAAAAGAGGGCCCATCAATCATCATACATACAGATGTATATAGCACTGTTGCTTCTCTTTTTGTAGCATGACAAAGGAGAGGAGAAAACATTTGTGAACAGGCAGAAAATAAATAAATAAAAAACAAGAGAAGGAAAGAACTAAGAAAAAGGACTAGAATATTTTTAACATTTTTACTAAAATCATACATCAAATTGAGGAAATTAAATAACAAGACATCCCAGGTAAAAAATCTTTAATGGCCCATCCCAATTCAAAAATCAAAGTGTATACAAGTAGAACTGGCTGTACCCTGTGCTCCCAATCATCGTATAGGAAAATTGGGTAGATAGGTGAATAGAGAAAATCATGCAGTGTACAACTTAACTAAAACAAAATGTCAGTTTTTGTTTCTTCTGATTTTATTCATTTTTTAACTTAAGATCCATGTACTGTAAGTGTGTACAGACTTACATCATAGGCCCCAGCCTTGATTTGTTGATAGAGGCGGTGTTGGTCCTCATCCCAGAAGGGAGGGTAACCCACCAGCAGGATGTACAAAATCACACCTGGGAGGAAGTGGCACATGAAGTTGAGCCACATGCAAAAACCAATGCATTACTACAGTTTATTATTCAAAAACCAGCATGAGGTTTATTCATGTAAAACTGCACAGAACACTCAAAACAACTTAAAGTTGTAGTGCTTGTAAAATAATTAAATAAATGATATTTTTTGGTCCCAGCGCTGCAGTGAGAGAATCTGAATGTTATTTACCACAGGCCCACATGTCCACTGGTTTCCCATATGGGTCTTTCCTCAGAACTTCTGGAGACAAGTAGCCTGGGGTTCCGGCGAAACCTGGAGGAGTAATGTGGGATGGTGGGTTGGAGTGAGCTATTCAGTGAGATCTGACATATGCTGTTTTTGCTGATTTAAAAGATACTGCTAAGAAAGATCTGGAGACTTTGGCTGGGATGTTGCCTCTGTGGTATTCAGAGTACTTCCAGAGAAACCCTAACTCCTGCTAACTGAGTTCTTTGGAAAATTAAACAAGCCGAATTTAGCACATGATTTGTACTATCATTTTGTACTTTTTGCCAGGGGTCCTATTGAACAAGAAACAAGCTTACAACAGGTTTTCACAAGATTCTTTAGCTGATTGTTGTATGTACCTATACTCATGCAGATTAAAGAGGTTGTCACCAGATTAACACTAAATCTCTCTTTATTAGTATTGTGCTGGAATTTCCCCAACACTGTAAACTCTTTACATGAATGATTGATTAATTGATTGCTTGACTGATCAGCTATTTCAAGTTGGAAAATGGATGGCTGAATACTCACCAAACCATGCCTGCTGGTCCCCCTGTACCTCGATAGCCAGCCCAAAGTCAGCCAACTTGACCGCCGCCCCCTTCAGCTTACTGGCCAATAGAAGGTTCTCAGGCTGGGGGGGGCGGAGTCAAACAGGTTAGAGGTGAGAGGTCACACGCTCTGGGAACAAGCTGCCCACAGACACAGATCTAAGATCAGATTAGCCAAAGCAAATCCCAATCAAAGCCTTTAGAAATCAGTGACACTAAGCTGCTCTTAAATCAGTGTCTGAGGCAACTCCCTTTCTGCCACACAAATGACAGAGAACAAAAATGTGCACGGGACCAGATCTCTACGTGACCACGGACATTTTTCATACTGGAGCTGTGGACTTGCTCCCTCAGCCTCATGGATTCAAAGGGAGTAGAGGTGATGTGTAAAAACCACCTACTATTAGAATCCATGAGCAGGAGCAAAGTGCACACTGCAGGGAGAAGGATACAGGGGGAAGTTGTGGTGGAACAGGAGACGTGGGTGTTAAAAACAAGTGACTCTCAACCACATATGTGCAACGACACACCCTCCACACTGAGACAATTTAGCACCATCATTGACTCATGAAAGCCCATAGCATGCACATGTGCACACACTTTCAAACATATACGCACTAACAAAGACACAGGTGTGGAAAGGTCTTTGCTAACCTAAGGCCAGTTAGACAGTGTGCTCTAATGAATAATGCATTTCCTAACATTTAGAGACTCTAAACACAGACAGCCTGTGAGCAGTCACTTTATGGCAGACATATGACTCAACAGGACACAGACACTAACTGACAACTGGACACATCTACATAATGATTAACATAATGATGAATAAATCATCCTAATTTTGAGGCATGTAAAAACCTGAAATCGCTTCAGCAAAGGATATCTCCCCTAATATAGTCACAGATTGGAAATCTCAAAACCAACATGGTTATTCTCTTGGTTACCACCCTCCCACCCCCTGACCAACCATCCCCACCACCCACCCCCACTCCTTTACAGTCACTCACAATCCATTTATGCACATTCAAAACAGCTTTCTTAACGTTCTCCTCCTTCTTGCCATCACATCAAAATGCTCATGGAAAGTTCTGAGAATACAGGCTACCAGTAGAATATTCATGACCTTAAAAAATCTTTCACATTTCAACATAATTTTTACATAATTATGCAAATGGTGATTATACCCGAGCTTGTGGCTTGTGATTGCTTCTATTTTTATCACCACTGCATTACAATACACAATCATACACACTCACAAAAATACTGGCACGCCCACGTCAACATACTACTAGAAATATAAGAAGAGGTTCTTTATTATGGACACTGGCAAGAAGGGTACTGACACAAAAATACCAACTAACTCAACAAGGTAGAAGAAGACAAGCAGGTAAGAACCAGGTGTTGAAATCTGGTAGGTTGCAAACCAGAATGGCAACAAATTTCACAGTTGAGGTCAAGGTCATAGCAGCTCAATTAACTGTCTTTTTTTCCACAAGAAAGAATGAACAGTGCAATAATTAAAAAAGTCTAGAATGGTATGATTGTTCCTCTAATGGAAAAATCAATGAAAATTCCCACTTTATTTTATTAAACAAATCATAAAAGAAGCAAAACATAAATATGCAAAGGCCAGCATGGGATTGTCTAAGTGTTGTTGCCAAGTCAGGACTGTGTTTTTTTTTTTTTTTGATTTGTTTGTTTTTATTTCCATTTGCTTGTTTCTTTTGTCAACAGGGTTGCAGCGATGGCTGTGGTGATACAAACCTTCAGATCCCTGTGAACGATTCCATTAACGTGGCAGTGATGGACACTCTCCAGGATCTGCTGTATGCAGTGGCTGAGGGTGTGGCGAGAACAAATGGAGGAATGTGATGTTGTTCCATCATTAAAAGAAGAAAAAAAACAAGAAAAAAAAATGTAAAAAGAGAATATTAGAAGAAATAACTGAGAAGAGAAGAATAAGCCATTTCATAACACTGTATCACATGTTCTCATCAGACTTCTTATGTGTGAAGCTGTTCTTTTTGATGAATTATATTAAGTCTCACAATGGAAACTTAGTTTCCACAAAGTTAAATGTATTAAACTAGCCTACATAAATCCAACAATGCTATAAGATATCCATAGCATAAAAACAGACACACACTCCTCTCTTTCTGTCTCAGGATGCAGTATTTCAGTATAAAGCTAGCGGTGTTAGGTAGGATAGGTATGATTAATACTGCAGGCTATATGTCATTAATCATCTTTATAAATAACTCTGAGATGCCTCAGAGACAAGGCAACTATATCACACCTCTGAGACAACCATATTGTGAGACACACAAATGTATTAGGTGCACACAGTTGTTTCTCGAGCAGACAGATATGCAGAATGGCTGCTGTGCTCAGCAGTGTGTGTCTGGGTGGGTGTGTATTACCTGGCATCAGCCTCACTGTAGTACTCCCTGGCTACTATATCCTCAAACAACTCTCCTCCGGTCACCCTGAGGGGAGAAAGAGAGAGATCATATTTAGCTTATTCATGATTCTGTCTCTCTTGAAAACTGAAACTGAATCATTTCTATGGGCTCGATTACAAAATCACCGACCACTTCAACAGTTACAAGTTGCTGGACCCCTTTTTGCCTTCAGAGATGCCTTAATTCTCTGTGACATACATTTAACAAGGTGCTGGAAACATTCCTCAGAAACTGACATGACAGCAACACACAGGATTTGTCAGCTGCACATCCATGTTGTGAATCACCACATCCCAAAGGTGTTCAAGGGACCTCATGACAGTGGAGGGCATTTGAGTACAGTTTCCTGCTCTCAGCTGGCAGGTGTGGTCTTCTGCTGCTGCAGCCCATCAGCTTCAAGGTTCAACATATTGTGTGTTCACATTGCAGCATACATTGTTCCAACAAGTGTTTATTAGAGTTACAGTGGCTTTTTGAGATACTGTTGCTTTCCTTCTCCTCTGACCTCTGACTGCAACAAGGCATTTTCTCCCAGGGAACTGCCACTCACTGGATATTTGATCTTTTTTAGACCATTCTCTGTAAACCCTTGAGATGCTTGTCTGAGAAAATCCCAGTAGATCAGCAGTTTCTGAAACACTCAGACCAGCCCATCTGACACCAACAACCATGCCACGTTCAAAGTCGCTTAAATCACATTCCTTCCCTATTCTGATGCTCGGTTTGACATTTACAGACATTTTGTTTGAATGCGTTTATCTCCTCAGTTGCATATTGTAGGGCGGACTGTTTTCCCCTCCAGTGGGTATAGTTTTCAGAGCATAAAAGCGGAGCTTCTTCTATACATGCTGTTAAACCTTAACAAGACAACATGTAAAATTGGCATAGTGGATAGAATTGACAAAATGTGTGAATGAGTATGTGTGTGTTACTCACAGATCAAACACCAGATAATGGAAACCCTCTTCTGATATGCTGTCATGGAGTCTTACTGTGGAGGAGCGTAAAAAAAAAAAAAGAGAGAGAGAGAAAAGTGTGACAGACCAAAGAAAAATGAGCCAATGAAAACAGAGTAGTAATGTCCAGCAGCGTAAATTGAGTTATGACACTTAAAACGTCTCACAACATGTTATTAACAGTGGATGATTTCTAAGAAGTTTCCTAGTAAAGCTGTCAACAATAATGACTATAGTCTGATGAAATCTTTGTTTTACTATAATAAAAGCTAAATTATATATTTCTGGTTTCTGAAACTGGCTGCTGACATTAGTTAATTAAACATAGCATGAGGATAACACCAGTAACACATAATCGCTATTTTAACATCTGCATTTGCATATGCGCAAACATTTGCAAACAGTTTGCTAAACTGTTATTGTTAAAAAGTAAAGCATTAATATATTAAAGACTGTGTATCAATATTAGGAAATTAATAATGTCCACAATAATGTCCAGAATTTGATTTCTGATCCAAAAGAAATTAACTCTTGATTTCAAAGCTGCAGGGTCAAAAAAATTACAGCCATTCTTGCAATCAAACTTTCTTATAGCAAACATATCATGCAAAACTAAAAAGAAATTGTTAGAAAAATATGAAACAACAGCAATAAAGAGAAGGAAAAGCACGTGTTGATAAGTGTGAAAACATAAGAGGAGAAACCACTTCTATCCAAGGTTTAAGGCAGGGGATGTAAAGCGTTTAGAGAGAGGGTGTGGGGAGCCTGCATCTTTTTGATGACTTGGCTGGAAGAGCACACAGGTACATCATCATTACATACAAACTAGTGCATGTGCATGTGCATGCACATACATACACACACACACACACACACACGCTCACACACACACACACACACACACACACACACACACACACACACGGTTTCTTGGTCTCTTTTCCTTTCTCTCTCTCATAACTGTGTCTAGAACATGAATATCCCTAGCAGAAATCACAAGAGACCTAAAAAGACCTGTTTTAATTTGTACAAGGTTGAGTTTGTGTGTGTGTGTGTGTGTGTGTGTGTGTGTGTGTGTGTGTGTGTGTGTGTGTGTGTGTGTGTGTCTTTCCAGATTTAGGACACAGCTTACCAATGTTGGGGTGCTTCAGTAAACGACAAATCCTCGCCTCTCTCTCCAGCTTTTGATGATCTGAAAGAAAAATAGAGGCGACACAAACACAGAGATGGGTTATTTTAATGCTTTTCATGATTCCCTGCTGTGATTGGCTTTGTAAATAATACAACATGAAGTTGGCGGCAACTTAGTTTTGACTCAGTGGAGGACACATTGGAGTATTTGGTTGTCAGCGTCACTGTGTGTTTGTGTTGTGTCTGTCCATGTGTGTGCTGGCATTGCTTCAGCCTGCTCTTTTCCTTATCGGAAGTGAAATGCTTGACAAAAATAATGTGACCTGATATGTGCTTGGTTATGTGCCACAAACAGGCAGGCGGCAGTGAACAACAAACACAGTGAACAGTGGATTCATATCGACCTCTCGTGTCAGGCTCAGCCTAAGCTCCTGCAATGGACTTTTAGGTCCTCTTTGGTGTCCTGAGGGAAATACAGAGGAAAATCAATTCAATTTTACCTATTCAAAAGCCTAACCCAAATTAAAATTAAGGCTCAAGAGGCTTTTCTTACTAATATTATTTCTACAAATCTGTATTTAGTATCACTATCAGTATATTTTGCATACATAATATACAGTAAATTTACACAGTAGTCCCTTTGAATGTTTAAAAGGAACCCTCGTAACTTTTTTCTTGTTGTTGAAATTATTAATCTGGATAGAATATGATCATATCACCATGTGTTAAAATGATTTATTTACTATCCCCCTTTTTTAAAGACAAAAGGTATTTTAAAATCATCTTATATAATCAGTACTATCAGGGCAACTGTGTAATTTTGTATTACACCAGTGGTGAAAATTAATCAGAAGCTTTTTGAAAAAATTTGAACATGATTTATAGATTTCTATATCAATGTAATAAATTCCTTAAGGTAACAATAAACTGTGAGATTTTTTTTCCATAAACAGTAATATTATGCATACTGTAAAAAGCTTTCATCTATATTGCTCAAGCATAAAGTCATCTATGGACCACCACAATGACTATGATATTGTATTCCACCTGTATACAACATCAGCTTTTGGTTAGCCTATTATAAAAGTGGACACTTAAATACCGGTACTGTGCATGTTATATTGTTTACTTAATGTCAACTATCAGGTAAAAGCTGGAGATTTTTCCTGCAGGGAGAACATGTGCATGCTTCCCCACATGAAATCCACCAAATTTCATGGGGGAAAAAAACACTTTCTTTAGGAAGCAAAGAAAAGAAAGGGCAGCAGGTATTAGTGGCACTGCAATCCAACTGTACTGCAACAAAACCCCAGACAGGAAATATGGCATCCCAGACAGCATCTCATATCTGTCCTCGATGAGGCTCAGACGGATTTTATCTGACTTAGCAAACACTAGGTGACACTCAAATCTCTATGTCAGAAGAAAGCCACAGTCCAGTGACTCTGATTCAGAACAAGTGAGTCATTACAGTGAGTAAGGCAGTTCGGTACTGAGGCGACCCATTTCAACTTTGCCTCAGGACTCAGACACACACACACACACACACACACACACACACACACACACACACACACACACACACACACACATACATACACAGAGAGAGAGAGAGAGAGAGAGAGATAATAAAATAGGACGCCTATTTTTCACTCTCATCTGCCTCCTTCTTCTGCTCTTCTTGATGCTATTGAAACTGAGTTCAGTGCAGCACAGAAGAAAGATCCACAAAGAACACCAGGCTGCTTGTTCTCATTACAGGTCCAGGTATCTGTTTGTTTTGTGTCAGTGTAATGCATCTATAGGAAGCAATAGGCAAACACAGACAAGCCTAGTGTACTTCAAATGAAATGGAGCTTGGCATTCTCTCAAATACGCAGAAAAATACCAGTACAATATGTGTACTGTGGCTGAAAATCTATTCATCCGCAAAGAAAGGTGACAAAGACTTTTGTCAGCCATAGTGAGAGAGATTAATCCAGAATAAAATACAAACAGTGAAATGCAAAACAAATAGAGCATAAGCTTGAGCTGTGATAGCACTATTGCCAAAGCTAAAAATATATAATGAGCCAAAAAAGAAAAGAGATGAAGTGATGAAACTATAAAGAGCTCTGCCTGGAATTGACCTGATTACTGTTGCTAAAAAGCTTTCTCATCCAAACACCCGAGTATTAATCACCAAGAACAGCCACAATTAACTTCATTAACTGTAAAAAATCCAGTTTCTTTCCTTAAAACAGTATTAATGGCTCCAGAGATGTGATGAAACTATGTAAAAACTTCTGAATAGACTTGCTGCACTCCTACATGCAGAATTTACTGCAGCTCTTCTGTGTGGCTGCGAGCATACCACCAGCTGTAGAGACAACAAGCACATCAGCACACAAACAGCACCAAAAACACATGATTAGCAGGATTCTCAGAGCAAGGTCACTGATTTCTCAACCCCTGTCTCAGTATTAGGCTGTTATTGAAAGGCACATCTTTTTGTGTCAGTATAACACAACACATTCTGTCTTTCCTTTGCTAATTTTGATAGATTCATTGTACCCAGATGTCTTTTACATTTTCTGGCACTTCAAGAAATTCTTTTGGGTTTTTTTGTTTGTTTGTTTGTTTTATAATATGCCAGTGTTTACCATACTTTACTGTACTTTAAGTAAAAAAAAAAAAAAAAAAAACTACTTGTAAGTATGCTTGCAGGACTTTTGCTAAATTAATAGCATACTCAATGCATTATTGGTAATATAAAAATACTGTTAAGACACAATCTACATAAAGTAATCTACATTTAGTAACAATACTGAGGACATGTTTTACGTTAGACCACTGCACATTTTTAGATCCCAGCCTGTTTGGTCTCTGCATCATTCTTAACACTAATATGGTGCATCAGTCTTAAAACTAAGAATAGTCGATCTACCTTTTGGAAAATACACAAAACTTGCTGCTTTGTTAAAAAAAGAGCTACTCCTTGAATCAATTTCATTACCACTCCCCACACAAATTACAAATTACACTGACTGGTGGTCTGTTTGGCTGTGCCAGGTCGTTTATATTTTTTGCAGCATTCACAAACTGTACCCTGTTATATGACAGCCTCACTCCCTTTGTCATCATTTTCCACCTCCACTTTTCTGTGTCTCTTTCCTCTCTCTCCCTCCTCCACAGGTAGTCCACCTCCTAGCCGGCTGGACATCTGTTGTCTAGCAACTCGTGCACCAATCAGAGCGTTAGGTCTCTCCTCTCCTCTGCAGTGGAACCAGCCTTGAATGCAAATAGCAGATATTGAGAGTTCACGCACAACTTTAAAACTCTGCAGAAATACAGTTAGGAAATAAGCATACATACCTCTAACTTAAACATTTAATCTTGTGGATGAGGATGTCAGAAATTGAGCTTTACAGATTCTGTAATGCAACCGTCAGATGCCATGATGTTTATGTACAACAGTTAAAATGAAATGATAGCAAATGTTTGTCTGCAATGGCTGTTTTTATTTAGGCAATCCAGTGTGTATAGTATTAAAACTGTGGTCTTTTATTGGAGAATTCTGCAGTTGCAAGATTTGAGCTAAATGCAGTTGTTTTGGGAAACATGAGACAAGAGAAAGTGTGTGCAAAAAAAAAAAAAAAAAAAAAAGCTTGAAAATAATGAAGATCTGATTGTATGCTGGTGATTTTAGGAGAAAATTTAACCTTTAAACTTATCACTTCTAAAGTGTTGGGGGACTACAGATAGTAACTGAAGAATGAGACAGTCTATGAGATTACTTTTTACATTTTCCCTTTAAGAGCTTGTTTCTGCATTGGCCCTGAGAGGTCAAACACACTGCAAGTTGCAGAAAACACCAGCAAATAGAAGCAAAAAAGTGACAACTGCACTGAGACATGCTTAAATGAAGCTGCAGATTCATTGGTGTTGTGAGGGAAAAAAGATGCAGGTAATGTGTATGAATCGCATGAATTTTATAATACTGTAGATACATGTTTGCTATTAGCCATTTACTAAGTTTGTCACTTCTGCAGCTGTTCTGTTACATTATTGTCTCCCCCCAAAAAAACCTTCAGTTGTGTTTTGTGAGGGTTTTTTTTGTTTTTGTGTGCTTTTACAATGTTTTTTTTTTATATGCTGGTGTTTTCTGAAGTTTTCTTTGCACTCCCAGGGCCACCGTATATTTCTGATTTTTGCAGGCTTCATACAAATTAACAGGATTGGAGCACCATGGTGCAGGAGTACCGGTGTAACTGCCTGTATCAGCAAAACAGAGCATTTTTATTTTTTTAATGGATGCGTAAATCACATTTGACACATTCACTCAACGGACTGAGGCTGCAAGCATCTCCAAAAGCCAGCTGACTCTCAAAATGAGTTACAACTGGCTGAGAAAAAAAAAAAAAAAAGTTTCACAATACTGCTGTAACTGCTTGCACAAGCTTGCGCTGTCATGGACACTCGTGAAAGTAATTTTGCTTATGTGGGTAAAACTGAAGCAAGTGTAACTGTGCCAACAAATGTGAAGGTCCAGTCAGCTGTTTTCATTCAACCCTGTCTGGACCTTTTTGGCTTGATCCAGGCTGACTGTCTCAAACTATCCAAGTATGCACACTCCTCTGTCTGGCAGAATAAAGATCGTGATGGTATCTTCATCCAAAGTATACAAAAACATTTCTTTATCCAACCTTTTTTTTAAATTCTCTTTTATTTGTATTATTTAACTGTCAGAATTTATCTTTAATTTGCTGTGGTGCGGGAGTGTAGCCCTATTCCTCTTTAATGCCAAATGCATTTCTTTCGTGTCCTGAAACAATCCAGCAGATCGGGTATGTTTTATCATGATTCAGTGCAGTAGCCACAAGCTTGAAATATCTGTTTTCTTAAGGGATTTAGAACAGAAACAGTGTCTTAAAAGACTGTGATGAGTATATATAGAGGTATAGATGCAACCTACAGTACCTAAATACCTGGTCACTCTGTTTTTTACCCCTTCCCTTCTGGAAAATGCTACAGGTCACTCATGTCAAAACCAAACAGACTCAATAAAAGCTTCTACCCATAGGCCGTCACCTCCTGAACTGATGAACTATCCCCCAGTTTTAACTGTACTAGAGCAGGTTTCTATTCCACTACCACTCACTGAATCCATCTCACACTACATTTTGA
This sequence comes from Archocentrus centrarchus, assembly GCF_007364275.1. Taxonomy (NCBI): domain Eukaryota; kingdom Metazoa; phylum Chordata; class Actinopteri; order Cichliformes; family Cichlidae; genus Archocentrus; species Archocentrus centrarchus. Next base: position 21,372,518 of record NC_044346.1, on the reverse strand, counting down.
TACGATACTGTGTGTGTGTGTGTGTGTGTGTGTGTGTGTGTGTGTGTGTGTGTGTGTGTGTGTGTGTGTGTGTGTGTGTGTGTTTCTTCTCTTTCCCATATTTTTTATTGTTATATATTTTGGATTTATGCTGCTCCAAATGATTAAGAGCTGCCAAACTATTTTTCATTGTTCTTATTATCATGGACCAAGCAACCAAGGACATATAGGCATAGGTATAATTTCCAAACTGTGGATTTTATTGTAAGCAAAAAAAAGACAAAAAAAACTATAGAAACAAATACAATTCATTCATGAAAATAAGCCATTTTAAGAAATCAGTGGGCCCATAAAATATGTCAACAAAACAAAACTTTACACAAAAGATATGCTTAACAAATAAACAGAACTCAACCAACTGACCTGCCCAAGTGGGAGACAGCTCAACCTATATGGTAACTGAGTAAACCATTTTAAATGCCACAGGGGTCACAACAGATGGTTAAGTCCAGGTGACTGGCCTCTTCACTTAAACCACCTCCAGCCTCAGCCTCCTCTTTTGCTCAAACCAGAAAGAACTGAAGCAGCAGGCAGGTAACTCAAGAAAACAGAAAAAAAAAAAAAGAATTACTGCAACTTATAAGTCACTGAAAAACCAATGCAAATCACTTATATGCACCATTATTTAAAATGTAACATGTCATAATACAGTATAATGGATTAACCAAATTTAACTTTACTATACGACTTCAATAATTACAAACTAATGAGATGGGAGTGTAAAACCCTACTATATTTAATTTTTATAAATACAAATACATATTATAGGGCCTTTCATTTGTGTGGTTGTAAACAATCATCACACATATATTTTGCAGTTGCTCAATTTCTGTAATCTCCACATTTGTTAGCAAGGTTAACAAGAATCCACCAATCAGACAGATGGATTGATGCATTGTTTCCAAAGTAGAGAGTAACAATCCCACTTAACTTTCAGTAAAGATAACTACTTTAAAAGTATTTAGTTAAATTATATTTACCACCAAAATAAGTAAAATTACTTGTTTTTTTCATGCTGGCCAGCATTACTTATAGTCTAGTCAGTCAGTAAACAGGCTTTTTTCCAGAAACTGAATTAAAGATCTTTACTGATACATTATTAAGAATTCTACAAAATCTCTGAAGATAAGGTTTATTTGTCACATGCAGTTATACATAGGATAATGCACAGTAAAATGAATTTTGTACCTGCAGCTGACAGTAAGTAGTAAAAATATATAGTAAGAATAAAATATGTAATTCACACATCACGGCATACAAGATAAAAAAAAATATATAAATATCTAGGGTAAAAATATAAAATTCTAGTCATTGTTTTTTACATAAGGTTATGTTATTGGAGCTGTGTCATAAAGTGCATGCCACGGTATAGTGCAAGTCCAACAGAATAGATTAATTTACATAGTGCATAACAGGCCAGTTTAGGGCTCTGAGTTGAGGAGATGGATAATTTGTTTATTAAAAACAGTTCTTCAACCTTTCAGTCTTCTGAACAAACCACCATTTTAGCCCCCCCCCAAAAAAAATGCTCTTGATGGTGCAGGACTCCACTAGAATGCCAAGAAGTCCTCAGTCTGACAGGCTCACACAATTACAAGCAAATGCTCATATAAGGACATCCATGCTGGGTAATTATTTGTTTTGGTTTCCAGGACCTATCATGCTCACTTCTATGTATATCTTCCTGAGAACTGAGGAAAAAAAATCTTCAGTGTGACTTATTTGTGAACATTGCAGAGGACATAAGGTCTCAGGAGGATACAAATACAATACAATAACACAATAACATGTCTCCTCACTGTGAGTGAAGACACAAAGCTTGCCAAAGTAAACTGCGAGAGGCCACCACGAAAAAACATTTGCAACAACAAACCTAACGAGACCTTTAAATCACATTCAGCCAGCTGAATATGGGTGTTTTTAATAAACTAATAAAGTGGCTAAAGCTAAAAGATATCCAAAGCTCAGAGCCAGTCATAAGCCAGCAGCCTCGGTATGAGCAAAGGATCAAAGCAGTTATGAGGAAAATGATGGAGTCGAAAAAGAAAAAAACCACATGTTTTATCTGGTGAAGACACAAAAAACACAAAGTCCTGTGTTCTTACAAAACTCTTTATTACAGTTTTGGTTCAACAAGATCTCATATTTTGCCCGATGCAAATCAGTGCATCACATGACAAATTACAGATGCAGACCCCAACAAACCCCCACCTCTATCCCACTTTTCTCCTTCCACTGCTGCTTCTTTCTCCTACAGTCAGGATCTGAAGTGTCACATCTGCAACCGCACTGCAGCAATGTAGTGATCTATCTATGATTGTTTGTGTAGTTTGAAATCCTCTAAGTCCAACAAAAGCAAATTTTGGGAGAACAAAACATGGACAAACTTTTTTTTTTTTTTTTTTTTAAAAAGCATAGAGGTCATTTTTTTCAAGCCAGATAGATCAGTCTTATTTGAACTAGAGGCAAACTGAGAATATTGCATTAATCTATTAAGTGAAATGATTTTGTGTTTATTTTTATGCTCACCACTGTTAGACTTTTCAGTTTTCTATTTCATCAAATCTTTATTGTGGCATGCAGACACATATAAATAAAGCCAGAGTCAATCATATTCATAGCCCGTGATGTTGTTTACAACAGGGGGAGAAAATTAAGGCAAAGAGTTTGTGGGAGAATCTGAGGAGCAATGCCTCTAAATGCAGAAAAATAACAGACTTTGTGTAAGCTGAGGCAGCAGCAACAGCAGTTTAAAAAAAAAAAAAAAAGGAAAAAAAAAAGGGGGGTTGTGAAGCACAGCATCAAACTGACCTAACCTAATACTGCTACATAGGAATGCATAGTTGTTAGGTCCCAGTTCTGTCCCTGCAAAATATACCCCTGCTTCAAATCATCATTCTGACTGATTCAGTTATTGCAGTTATCTGATTTCTGTCCTATTTAATGAAGACAACCACATATTTTTACTTAGTTGCCAATGCGACTCATGTTAGACAGCAAAGAACAATCTGGGGTTTTGGTCCTACGGTGACACAACTACACTTTCTATTTCTCAATGATAAATATTAACTCTTCATATGTAACATTGCTGTTTTTCTGTATTGAGCATGAGTAATTCCACTTGAATAGATTTACTCATAAATGATATCTTTGGAATTACATTGACCCCCCCCCAGTCATGACATGTACACCTGTAGATAATTAATACCACTGACTGGTATTAGTTGATGGGCCAAATATAAAAAGCAGCACACTGGCTGACCCGTTCTTTCCAGAGTATATATTGCCAGTCATCAGGGGAGCTAATGTCAAAATATTTTTGGAAGTGGGTTGAACAGAAAATGGCTCCCGAGCTAAAGAGAACCAACACCAGCTTACACTAGCTCTGTGCCATGAAGAGGCTGATGCAATAAGTGACAGTGTCAGTTTTTGAAATAATATCCTTGAGATTAATTTCTTTGGTTAAAAAAAAAAGAAAAAAGTATACATACATGTTCTGCCTTACGGGCTAAAATTATTGCTGTTAACATAGTAAAATATGCAAAGTCTACATACCAATCAGCAATCATTATGACAATTCTGACAAGCAATTAAAATCTGAAATAATCGATCAAGTAAAAATTCCAATTTTTGCTGCTTGTATGAGTGTTGATCAGATAAATGAGCAGCTCGAGCCATCCTCTGGGAACATGTATACATATTCAATTAACCCTTTGAAATAATCAATAGTTCAATCAATAATAACAACAAACCTTTTCTGAAGTCCTAACGCTGATACAGACATGAATGTTCAAACCACACACACAGACAGAGACACACCACAACGGGTTCCTGGAATTGCTCTGCTCCATTTAATTAAGGGTTTTAATTAAAAAGATGTAGTGGGGTGAATGTAACATCCTCTGCTGCCAGCGGCTAAGTAGTCCTCTTCCATACGGTTCCCAGGGATCTAATGAAACCATCCAGGATGCTGAGACACCGTCATCCTCTGCTGGTTTCCAATAGAGAAAGAATTATGAAACTGATAACTCCCTTGCTTTCTCTTCCGAGGAGAAACAAAAGGTGGCTGGTGTCAGAGATAAAACTGTCCCAAGAGTCTTGTAATGTACAGTAATGTCTGCCTTTATCTTATCCACTGAAATGCAGACATATACCACACACATTAGACTGATATGTAAAATGGTTTAATCGGAGCTTGATGGTCTAAAAATACCTCAACAAGGAAACTCTCGCACAGAAAAAGAAGCAGATACGAATACAAATTCATAGTTCTAATCACAGACAAAGATCACTTTTTTTGTAGCAATCAAGCCCTACTGTGCAGCACATTTTTTATTATGATTATGGCTACAGTACTGTGGTAACAGCTGTGTGCTGCAACTGAGGAGAACTAGCATGACCAAGGTACCAAAATACACAGTACAAAAGATTCACCTTGAGAATGTCATTTTTGCAACAAGAACAGCAGCAATATAAAATGTCCTCTTATTTAATAAAAGGAAAAGCTGCAGTTCTCCATACATGCCATACACAGCTTTATAAGAAATAAGTTATATTAGTAAATATAACTACATGAATGGAAGTGTTGAAAGCATTTGTCCAAACTGTGGGAACCTTGAAAAAAGCAAAAAACAAAAACCTACCAGAGCTTAATTCATTATGGATTTCTCTGCAATGCCTCCCAAGACACCCCTAGAGAGCATGACTCAACTTTCCCCATAGATTTTTTTTCTTTTATATTATTAGTTTGGGAAAGCAATAGTTTGAATATATTAGGAGCAGCTACTTAATACAGTTATTTTTCTCTGGGGAAAAAAAGGTGGTATCTTTTTCTACTTTAACTTTGGAACAATAGCTCAATGAGTAACTTCTGAAAGAGTTTGTGAAATTTGCAGTTATCCCTCACTTATCGCGGGTGTTACGTTCCAGGACCACCCGTGATAAGTGAAAATCCGCTAAGTATGGACGCTATATTTATTTTAATACTTATACATTATTTTAGTAGTTATACACTATTTTAAGTTTTTATAAACCCTCCCCACACACTTATACACCAAATATATACATTAATGTACAACACGTACTACGCATTTGAAGAACAAGTACCGCAAAAACCAGCGAAACAGCGAAAATACCGCAATAAATACTTTACACTAATATTGACTGAAAACCCGCAAAACAGCGAGTCCGCGAAAAGCGACCCGTGAAGTAGCGAGGGATTACTGTACAATGTAATCTGTAACTCTTGAGAACTCTTGAGTCTCTTGTGAACACCAAGTCAGTCAAGCATTGCAGTCTCTCTATTTGGACATGCCTGAAGCAGCCAGGAGGCATCATATGTCGGGACCACCTGAACTGGCCTTTCAGTGTAGAGGAGGAATGCTTCTACTGAGTCCCTCCACTGGCTGAGCTCCTCACTCTATCTTTAAGGGTGAGCCTAGACACATCAAAATCATCACGAATTTAAATTGTGCCTCGGTGATAGGTATGTTACAGCTGTGAAGTGCTCCACTTGAAACTGAAGAAGCACCTGCCGGTTAAGCATGACTTCACATGCTGAAAACATGCGGTTGATGAGAACTGCTGAGGACAACAGTGATGTTATAGGTGCACAGCTATAGCTCTGAAATAGTGAAGCTTAGCTTTTACTTTGGCTAAAGTCACTCCAAAGGAGTGCAATGAAACAGTGTCAGTACACTGAAGGCAGATGTAGTTTGAAAATATATGGCAAACTATTGTGTATATATATATATATATATATATATATATATATACTGTATATATATACACACACACACTTTTCTGTCAAGTGTGAAGGGGGCGTAAGCTTAAGCTGCTACCTAGTTTCAGTTCATTAGCAAGGTGTCAACAAGCCTACTCTAATGCTGAGATTTAACATTCATTCTTGACATTCGTGACTTTTGCAAACAGTAGTTTGACAAAACCATCTAGAGGTTCACAGTCTAGATTTCTTTTTGAGCTTTTAAGCACATCTAATGCCCTTTTTGACCCAGCTGGCATGGAGATGATTTATTGTCATCGTCAGTAAGCAAACTATTGGATAATAATGACCATGAGATGTAGCTGAAAGCTTTGTAAGAAATCTAGCACATCATGTATCCAATTATAGGCTAATTTGAGTGTGTGTCAGGGTGTGAGAGCACGAGCAACATATATTTTTAGCCTTCAAGTACCCAGTTAGTCACGTGATCCTCCTCCTTCTAACTGATCACTCCTTCCTTTCCCTTTCTCCTGCCTGCATATCTCTGTATCTTAACTACAGTGCTATCCCCTTTCTCGCTTTCTCTTTAAGCCTACACACCTATTGATTAATTTAGTTTGTGCCAGAATTTGTGTAGATTTATGTAGAAATTAGTTCATTTACAGAGGAAGAAAGAGCATGAGATAGTATGATGTCACTCCTGCAATGTGTTGGCAGTGAGCCAAATGTGGTTAGACTTTTCAAAACTCAAAAAAGAAATTATGCATAGAGCAGTATGGCCGTATTTTGTAATAAAAAAAATTGAATTTATTATTTCAAAATAAGTAAAGAAGTGAAGAAAATCTTGGGTACCAGAAGCTTCATAAAGGATCACCAAACTGGGTTCGTACTGGAGTTCATTTGCATGGTGGAATGGAGTAGCAGCAGCTGGTTATAAGCTAACATTGTGTCAGTAAGATTTGAGTGTCCTAAAAAAAAATTAATAAAAAAAAAGCAAGAAAAATCATGCTTTCCTTCTGATAAACAGTTTTATTATATTCTCACATAATATTAGAGTTTATTCACTGAGTCGGAGGCCAATATTGACACATCCAATTCAAACAAACGGATGAAGTACAAATGTACAAAAAACACGGTGACAGCAGAGAATTTCAGGGTTCCAAAACCCTCCAAAAGTTGCCGACGTCAACTAAGTCTAGCAACAAAGTCGCCAAGTTGGCAACACTGGAGCTAGCACTCTGACAGCTAGCATTCACTGATCTATTGCTAGGTATTGATATTACCCAAATAGATTAAAATATAGGGTGTACAAAAATACTTTTATACTCAAACAGTAGTAGAAACACACCAGCCAGCCATTTTTAGTTTAATGTGAAATACTAAAAGCAGTAAAAGTGGGTTTATATTATTAATAACTTAATAACTCTGCTATGGCTGTCAGACAGCAATCATCTATAAGCGAAGGCTAATATTAGATCAGATTATAAATGCTTACACTGGGGAACATTAAAGAGGGTGATTTTTAGGACACTCGAGTCTTACGTTAGCTGGCATAATGTTAGCTTATAAACAGCTGTTATTGTTGTTGTTTAGCTAGCTGGTTGTCAGCTGTCCAAAGGTGGGAGGGTCACATGCTGATTTAAAAATCACTAAATATCTGTTCTTCAGAAGTAGTCAGAAAAGGACAAGACAATTCAGAACTTGTTGGAGTATGATCAGGTTTGTACATTTTCTTTCACATCAAGTCATCTAATAGTAGCTGCCAGCAAATGAACAGCTGTGTTTCAAATAAAACTTCAAATAGCTCAATCAGGATAATTTTATGGCCAAAATATAATCAGTTGTCTATCTGCAGTTAATACTGGAGAGGGGTAAAAAAAAAAATTCTTTCATGTGCTCAGCCCTGGACTAACATCAACTAGATAAGTAAATCACATCACCTGCCACACTGAAATGAATCCTTGAAGGACTTTTTTTAACTTTTAACCTCTTAGTAGCTAATGTGGTTCACCAAAATCTCACATTTCTGAATAAAAATGCAAACAAAGCAAGTACCTTCATTATCTCCTACCGGTATAAATTGACTGAACAGGTAACTCCTTGAATAAAGCATATTTGACAGGATAGTTTACAGTACTTACCTTTTTAGAGAAATGCTGCTGGCCTGTCCCCTGCTTTCTGTGTGAGAGCAGCCAGTAAAATTTGAAAATGAAAAAAGTCGTGCTTGCTGAGCGATCTGTGGGTCCGCGGAGGGTCCGCTGTTTGATGGTGTGCTTTCTATAGAGGAATCCTGTCAGGATGGCCAAAAATAATTGAAATTGATCCACCTTGGAATCTTTGGCTTTCTGAGTTAACTGGGTTTGCTATATGGAAATATTAAATCAGCTATCATAAATGTTATGATAATTGATTACTCTAACATTTATTGTTACTTAATTAACTGTTATCAGTTACCTAATAGCAACATTAGCCATCTGTTAACTTATTACAGCAGCAGCAAGTGTCCATGGCTAATAATGGAGTGATAACGTTAACATGGAAGCTAGGAAACAAAGATTATCCATCCTGCCAGTATGTAATGTTAGTGCGAATTATCCTGTTAATTTAAAAGGATAACACAATTAGCTTCAACACAATGAACTCTGCTGAGCTTCATATTGAAGCTCAGCAAAGTCTACAACACCTAGAAAGAAACAGTGGTGGCTTTTTAAAATAAATCATATTGCCTTTTAAAGTAAATTATATTGCAAAAGTATTCACTCATACAAATCATTGAATTCAGGTGTTCCAATCACTTCCATGGCCACAGATGTATGAAATCAAGTACCTAGGCATGCAGACTGCTTCTACAAACATTTGTGAAAGACCGGTTCACTCTCAGGAGCTCAGTGAATTCCAGCATTGTACCGTGATAGGATGACACCTGTGCAACAAGTCCAGTCGTGAAATTTCCTCGCCACTAAATATTCCATAATCAACTGCTAGTGGTATTTTAACAAAGTACAAATGACTGGGAACAACAGCAACTCAGCCACAAAGTGGTAGGTCACAAAAAAATGACAAAGCAGGGTCAGCAGATCCTGAGGCGCATAGTAACAGAAAACAAAGATTTCAAACTTTCTGCAGAGTCAGTCACTATAGATCTCCAAACCTCACATGCTACAAACATCTGATTAGCTCAAGAACAGTGTCTAGTGAGCTTCATGTAATTGGTTTCCATGGTTGAGAAGCTGCATCCGAACCTTACATCACCAAACACAATGCAAAGCCTTGAATGCAGAGGTGTGAAAAACTAGAGCAGAAGACACGTGTTCTCTCTATGGTGTGGGGTTGTTTTTTAAGAGTTGGGCTCAGCCTCTTAGTTCCAGTGAAAGGAACTCTTAATGCTTCAGCATACCAAGAGATTTTGGACAATATCATGGTCCCATCTTTGTGGGAATAGTTTGGGGATGGCCCATTCCTGTTCCAACATCACTGCGCACCACAGCCCAAACAAGGCCCATGAAGACATGGATGAGTACCGTAAGTTTGGTGTGGAAGAACTTGGCCTGCGCAGAATCCTGACCTCAACCCAAGAGAACACATTTGGGATGAACTAGAGCAGAGACTGCGAGCCAGGTCTTCTCATCCAGCAGCAGTGTCTGACCTCACAAATGTGATTATGGAAGAATGGTCAAAAATTCTCATAAACACACTTGTGGTAAGCCTTCCCAGAAGAGTTAAAGCTGTTACAGCTGCAATGGGTGGACCAACATCATATTAAACCCTATGGATTAAGAATGGGAAGTCACTCAAGTTCATACGCATGTTAAGGCAGATGAGTGAATACTTTTGGCAATATAGTGTATGTTTTTTTGATGCATTGTGCTAATCTATATTATCTATTTTTTTAAAAAGCCTCTTGATTTTTTTTTGTCATTTTTCCTCTGTGGTATGGAAAAATAGTACTGAATATTGAGTATTCATCTGGTTATCAGTATCACATTTGAAATTCTACTATCGTGACAACCAAAAAGAGCAGACCTTTTAAAATTTCTTAAGTATCAGTACACTACAAATCTACATGACTAGGCAAGCTCATAGGGACACAGAGTTAAGCAGTGAGGCTAATGCACAAACAAACAACTACATAGTTGAATACATACAGATAGAGAACCACACACACAAAATACAGGTACTGGACTCACACACACACACACTTCACAAATAAATACAAACTGACAAAAGATAGCAGATAGTCATAGTGATGGGATACTGACGCATGATGCAAGTGAGACACCAAATATTCAGCTGCTGTGAGGAATACAGCATGCACAAACGCACTCTTAAGTACGGACTTACCATTTTCTCTATCTCACACTGATTATCCATCTCTATCCCTCTGCTTCCTTTCCTTTGCTTCCATTCTGTCTCTCCACTCTTATTCACTGACTCATCTGCTACTCTAAATCAAATGCTGCATAATCAGGACTGCAGATTTCAGGACTGGGACTGGTTCTATAGGCCCACCACGTGTGCCTGCTTAACCAGAAACAGCAAACACACACACACACAGTGCCTTGATGTGCCTGCATTTCAGACACCAATCCTATCCTAAACCCCTTTTCAATTATATATAATCACACACACACGCATGCACTTGCATACACAAACACACAGAACAGAGGAGTAGGGGGAAGGTCATGATTCTGCCAGAGAGCAGGGAATCAGAGTTGCAGTTCTAGGGCTTATCGCAGAAAGAGGGTAAGACCATAACTGACACGCCAGCACGCAGAGTATGTAAACCTTTATATAAACGCACAGAAGAAAGCAGGAGAGCAAGTGTGTGTGCACTTGAAGACCCACATACACAAGTGGTAAGATAATTCTTTGCAGTATTTTTGGAAAATCTGTCCATGCAAGTGGTGAGGCACTGATCTGTCTACCAAGGTGTCTATTAAAAACACTACGCTCAGCAACATGCAAAGCACTGGTGGGATGTGGAGGAGAGAGTTATGCTGCAAAAAAGAGACACAGCATTAAATGAGCAAAGAAAAGCTGAAATGTGAGAGTATATATCATGAAAAAATAAACTTTGCTTGATAGGTAAGTATTAAAGATGGAGATATTAAAGAGTAACGTCAACTTCTAAAGGAAAAGGAGACAAGCGGAAGAGGGAGGATGCTAAGGATGAAGACTTCAGGGGCAGCTGAAATGGAATGAAAGATAAAACACTGCAAAGAAGCGGAGGGGGTTGTTTGTTAATGCACAGGGTACAACACTATAACCAGGGATGCCCTTAATCAATGATTTTCCTATTTAATTTGTAGTTATTCAACTAATCCTCAAACATTTAAATATTAAATATACATCTTGGATAAGCATCGGAGGAGCATTGGAATTAAGACATAAAGAACTAAAAAAAGAAGAGTGTAACATTATGTACACAGTTTAACATATAATGTGCATTTTACAAGAGACACAAAGCAAGCTGCCTGTAAACAACACCAGTAAATGCATAATAATTCTGAAAATGTAGCAACAAGACAGGAGACTGTCTATCTGATATTAGAGCAGTGTTTCTCAAACTGTGGGGTGCACCCCCACTGGTGGGGCGTGGGGTCATAACACGTGGGGCACGAACAAGCTGGGAGAAAAGTCACGCGGAACAAATGTTGAATATCAGATTAATTCTCATGGCGGGACAAGGAAACATTAGCAGGTACGTTAGCACAGCGACTAGCAAAACTCTCCACCTTCACCGTCTGCTGTGAACATAGCGGCCCCACCCCGCTTCACGTGGGGCATGAACAGATTTCACCTGGTAAAGTAGGGCATGATGGAGAAAGTCTGAAAACCACTGTATTAGAGTGAACACCTATGCTAAATGACTACTCACATATTTCAAATGATAAGCTATTAGAGGTGGGTGATTTAGCCTCAAAATGTTAACACAATATTTCAAGAAAAATTGATATTTCGGATGACAACAATTTATTGATGCTTGGAGCTTGCAGCCAGCAGTATTTATAAGTGTAAGGGCATTTTCTACCCTTCTTTTCCTATAAGCTACTGTCAGTGATGTCATACTTAATTTGAAATGTGACTCTATTGCCACAAGGTGCCAGCAACAGCAGCATTATAGTACAATAACAGTGACAGCAATATATCCAGTGCCACAGCATTAGTCAAATGTGAGCTCAGAAGAAGCCTAGTGTTTTCCATGGAAATTTTAAGCAAAGTATTTAATAATTGTTTAACACTTTAGTTTAACATTAACTAAAGAAATTTAGCCTTGTAACTCATCAGGAGCTGCACAATATTGTTACATAATAAAACTGAAATATATTTTCTATCTGTGACAAACAGGCAGCCAGACAGATATCTAGTTAATTCCTAGTCTAAGTGATATGGTGACATACAGAATATAAAGATGCACGTAACTACCATGACATCATCCACTGGTCTATAAAGATGAGATGAGTGTTTTCACCGTCACTATCTTGGTTTCAAAAACTGGATGTGACTTGCTACTTAAGTCATCAGCCAATGGCAATACAACAGATAATCCTGCATTTTGAAACACAGTATGACCAATATTTAAAAAAAAAAAAAAAACCCAAAGTGACCCAAAGTGAGTAGAAAAGTAAAGACAAAATGAGTAAGAGAACCCATTAACTAATGATAAAGCTGTTTACAGATAGACTTCTATAGGACCAGAAGTCTTTTTGCAGCCACGGCCATCACCATTTTTTTGGTCATTGGATAAAATGCAGGTTTAAAGTTGCATCCACACTGGTAGCGACATGGCAACTGGAGACCATAGAAAATGAATAATATTCAGCAACTTCAAGCAACTATGGGCGAAATAACCGCTGGACAGTTATGGGCAGGTACTGAGAAACTTTTCTCAACTTTGAGGCAACTGCCAATGAGAGCACAGGATACCGTTGATTGCCAATGCATTAGAGGGGTACCTAGGCAACCGGAGGCTGGAACATCTGAAAGCAACTAGCTGTCAGCTCCAAAGCAATGTGTGACGAGCACACAGCTTAAGGCACATCCACACTGGCTTTATTTTTCCAATCTGGAAGTTATGTCCATGCTTTCTACTGACTATGTGTAGTGACTGATTCTAGCTACTTTTATGGAATTTGTGTTGTTTTATTGTTTGTTTTTTTCTGCAACAACCAATCAAAACTCTGTGTCTCTTCTATCTGATTTACTATTAGGGGGTGGCCCTAACTATAACAGGCCACAAATTTGTATCATCATAGATAAAGTATACACATATATAACATGTATACACCAACCAAGCTAATTTCAAACAAACTAACTTACAGTTTAGAAGCCCTGGTTCGCGTGTACAGAACTCTGATACCTTGTGCAGCAGACAGCAGTTGCTGGTTATTACAAACATGCTGCAGCAAAACCTACTGGCTGAAGAAAAGGAGAAACTGTAAAGGCACAACATTCATTGGATAGTAATCACTGATAGACTCTTAGTGGCTCCTGGGTCATGTATGAATGTGTGTTTATGAGCTCATACGTGTGTGTGTGTGTGTGTGTGTGTGTGTGTGTGTGTGTGTGTGTGTGTGTGTGTGTGTGTGTGTGTGTGTGTGTGTGTGTGTGTGTGTGTGTGTGTCCCAAGCCTGAGGCAACCAGGCCAGCAGCTACAATTACAGTGACGGATATGAAAGAACTGGGTCGGCTTCACAAGAGATCTGCCCCTGGGACAACAAGACCAGCCAGAGTCCTGAATCAATAAGGAACACACGCACATGCACACAGAAGTGCAAGGTTGCATGTGACAAATATTTGCATAGAAACCAAAGGGCAAATACGAATAACACAAAAAGGAGAGAGTACTGCACATTGCAAAAAGTACAACAGAACAAGCACAGCATGAGATATTACTTGAGATGTAGTCACAGTTTTTTCTGCACACAGAAAATGTAATCATCCAAAATCCAGATGAGTCTCTTCCCCTCTGTGTGCTTGTCTGTCAGTCACTCACTGAGTTTAAACCTCACACACATACATTCACACACACGCAAACTTGTTCTCTTTCAGAGCCCTAAAGCCTGTTTCAGAGGGAGCAATGCTCACAGCTCATCCACTCATAAGTCAGCGACACTCAGGGAATGTTTCAGCTTGTGTTTTCATATGTGCTTGAATGTGTTTGTGGTTCCTACCTCTGGCAGATAGCTTCTTAGTGTTGATAATTTTGGCAGCATACTCCTGACCAGATGAGATCTTTACGCACCTCCTGACCACAGAGAAGGCGCCCCTAAAATGGACATGCACACAAAAATACTTTGTGATTTATTCTGAATATATAAGCCATACCTGTCGATATACAACAAGAAGTATTTCGAAACAGGTTCAGAAAATCTGGGCTTAATGTTAAAAGCCTGGCTTGACTAAGTCTATGAATGTCAGGTTGCAGCTTATGTTTTTCACTTCATAAAAATATATATACTTTAAAGTTACTGAAATACATCTGTCCAAACTAATAAGCTTGCTTTGTCAAACACCCAGCTAATGTTATAGTAACATTAATTAACAATAGTGAAATTTCAATGTAAAAAAAAAAGCACTAGTCAGTAGTACTAAATCTAGCTGCACCGGCTATGCAGATACTCACACACCACACCTGCAGTACACTTGGTCTAAATCGTTACACCCATTAGCACCTGCAAACATTCCAACCAGTCTTCTTTTGTTTCAGTCACGTGCTGCTCTGGAGTTTCAGTACCAGTCAAAAGCTTGGACACACCTTCTCATTCAATGTTTTTATTTTTTTCCTACATTGTAAATTCATTCTGAAGTCATCCATGCTATGAAGAGCACATTAGGAATCATGTAGTAAACTTAAAAGCATTAAACGAACCAAAGTATGTTTTAGACTTTAGATTCCTCAAAGTAGACACTTTTTGCTTTGATTACAGCTTTGCACTCTTCTCTCGATCAGCTTCATGAGGTAATCACCTGAAATGGTTTTCCAACAGTCTGGAAGGAGTTCCTGGAGTTCCCAGACATGCTGAGCACTTGTTGGCTGCTTTGCCTTCACTCTATGGTCCAACTCATCTGAAACCGTCTCAGTTGGGTTTAGATCAGGTGATTGTGGAGGCCAGGTCATCTGACTTAACACTCCACCACCCTCTTTCTTGGTCAAATAGCCCTTACATAGCCTGGAGGTGTGTTTGGGGTCATTGTCCTGTTGAAAAACAAATGATGGTCCCACTAAGTGCAAATCAGATGGGATGGCATGTCACTGCAGAATGCTGTGGTAGCCATGCTGGTTAAGTGTGCGTGAGTTAAAGTTGGACTTTTAATAAATCACCAACAGTGTCACCAGCAAAGCACCCCCATACCATCACACTTCCTCCTCTATACTTCACGGTGGGAACTACACATGTAGGAACCATCCGCTCGCCATCTTACAAAGACATGGTGTTTGGAACCAAAAATCTCAAATTTGGACTCATCAGACCAAAGGACAGACCAAAGGACAGACTTCCACTGGTCTAATGTCCGTTCCTTGTGTTCCTTGGCCCAAGCCATTCTCTTCCTCTTGTTCTTCCTTAGAAGTGGCTTCTTTGCAGCAATTTGACCACAAAGTCCAGATTCGCGCAGTCTTCAGTGAGCAGTTGATGTTGAGACGTGTGTGCTACTTGAACTCTATGAATCATTTAGGTGGGCTCTTATCTGAGGTGCTGATAACTTGTGGTTTCTGAGGCTGGTACCTCTGATGAACTTATCCTGTGAAAGAGAGGGAACTCTTGATCTTCTTTTCCTGGGGCGGTCCCGATGAGAGCCAGTTTCATTGTAACGTCTGATGGTCATTGCAACTGCACTTGAGGAGACTTTGAAAGTTCTTGAAATTTTTTGGATTGACTGACCTTCATTTCTTAAAGAAATGATGGACTGTTGTTTTTCTTTACTTAGTTGAGTAGTTCTTGCCACAATATTGATTAGAACATTACTCAGCTAGGGCTATTCACTGTATACCAACACTACCTCTTCACAACACAACTGATGGTCTCAAACAGATTAAGAGGGCAAGAAATTCTAGAAATTAACTCTTGACAAGGCGCAGCTGTTAACTGAAAGCCATTCCAGGTGACTACCTCATAAAGCTGACTGAGAAAATACCAAGATGTGCAAAGTTGTCATCTAAGAAAGAGGTGCCACTTTTGAAGAATCTAAAATCTAAAACATTCTGTTTTGTTTCTTTTTTGTTTACTAAATAATCCCATATGTATTTCTTCATAGTTTGGCTGACTTTAGTATTAATCTATAATGCAAACAACAATTTAAAAAAAAAAAAAAAATCACTGAATTTGAATGTGTGTCCAAACTTTTGACTGGTACTGTACGAAGATCAAAAAACTAGGTCAGCTATATTTGAAGAAGGAGTGGAGCAGAGTGCTGCATCTCTCATATCTAAATGCAGCCAAGGAGTGGTCCACCTGCCTCAGATCTGCTCAGCACTGCAGCCATGCCTGCAGCTTTGCAACTCAAGCTCTTTCTCTGTCTATCCATGCCTTTTCTTAACAATAAAATGTTCTCCTCTGCAGAAAAACTCCAGTCTAATTCCACACAACATCAGAGACATCAGGAAGAATTTGAAGTATTGCAAAGAAAGATAATGCTGAGAGCAGCCATTATCTCAAAAGAACTCTGGCATTTCACTTACTTTACTTCTAATTGTACATCATATTATTTGATAAAAATCAATTTTATGAGAAATAACTGACTCTTGTCTCTTGTGTCCAGTTTATGACTGGATGCTGAGCATACAGTAATGTGTACCATAAACATGTTACCTAACATCTTGTCGAGAGCCCAGCCTGCCACTAAAGCTTACCTCTCATTTATAGGGATTTGTTAAAGGAAATAATCATAGCATAACATGTTACATAAGAATTTTAGTTGACTGTCCAGTATGGTTGAGTCGCATGGCACTGTTACACGCATATGTCAAGTGCATCTGCACAACCCTACGGGACAAAATGTACAGTAACTGCACAGTGAAAATGCCTACAGCACATATAGTTCCAAATATAAATATAATACACTGTCAGTGTTTGGCACAGACCATCTGAGTGTGCAACTATGTAAAAAATGCTTAAAGATGAAAACAGTCTTGGTGAAGAGATACACTAACAGACTAATATAAGACTTCTGTCATCAATGTCTGGACAGCGGTTTTGATTTAAAATGCTGTATTTTTGTTATTACACTGACATTTTATATATATTAATCCGGTTGCGTAAATCAGAACACTTCTTTTTGTGAACAATATTGCTGTTTTTTATTTTAATTATTTTTTTCATTTAACTGAAACTCTATGCAAATCCAATTTATTGGTGTACAACAACAGACTGTTATATTTTATATACAGTTTAAAAGTAACAGAAATTAATGCAGACTTAAATCTTTTCTGTGACAGCTTACACAGCAAGAGTCTTTTAATTTAGTTCCTTCTAGAATAAAAATAATGACAAAACAAAAGTCGTTTGGACAAGAAAGACATCTAAAAACCAAAATGTGTGTAGCATTATTTAAAAAAAAAAAAAAAAAGTAAAGCATATTTTGCTGTAGTTGAGATAAATAGTGCAAACATGCGGTTAAATTGGCGATATTTGTGCCACATTTCCTTTAAGTTTTTCATCTGTAATGCTAAATATAAATAAAATCTATTTTATGTTATTACATTGTAAAAATACCATAGACTTCTGTCTACTGTCTGTGTCGGTAAACTTGTGCTTATCAGTATCAGTGAATTAAAAAGTATTAGAAAAAGCAATATGGGTGTATTATTAATGCCAGATGGTGCACGATGAATGCTGCAGAGGATCATAAAAGAAGGGGGACAGTGGCTTTGGGGAAGACTTCCTGCTCCTCACTTGAAATCCAGGTTTCCTTTAGGATATCAGTTCTTCCAGTAAAATGTTAAGCGACAGCTTTTGGGGGGATGAGGAGGGACATTCTCGTACCTCTTTGTGCTTTCAGTAAAAGTCAACACAGACTGCAGACATCTTGGAGTGTGTACACCGATTATCGGTTGCTGACCAGACTGCAGGTCATTCGGCTGCATGACCGCGAACATACACGCACACGTTTTCATATAAACCAAGGGGGCCACCTTAACAAGCACATACAAAGGTGTGCACACATGCGGGGACGCGGATCTTTCTCGCCACCTGTTTCTCTCTCTCAAGGGTGAGGAATTCCCTGCCTGGGTCTATGAGTGATCACGGCTCGGTTGCTTGGCCGTGGAGTGTGCAATCTCCATCTCGCCTACATGGTCTGCTGTCGCATTACTGAGTGTGTATCACGAGGGAGGAGGAGGAGGAGGACTTTTTGGGGGGGGGGGGGGGGGGGGCTCGAGATAGAAAGGGAGGGGTGTTTTACCAAATCTGTCTTTCACGCACAGCAATGTATTTTACCCTGGTTTAGCTTTAAAAAAAAAAAAAGAGCCCCTCGCCCTGCTGTGGTACCTCTAAGGTCGAAATGCAACATCAGAGCCCACACAGGATGGAGGGGGATGACGACACGCTCTATACGCATCTTCTTTCGTAAGCGCAAAACGTAAGCAGGGCATCAAATGTTAGATTAAAACAAATAGGATGCCATCGCACAAGCCGGCATGATATACATCAGAGGGTATTTAGCCCTTTGCATCAGGCTTCATGGCTACACTTATCAGCAGTGCACACAAGCACACTCACAAAAACGCACTCAGCCTGAAATCCGCGTCCCTAAACCAAGGCGGACTATTACGTAACAAGGTGACATTTCACAGAGGGGTGATGCCAGTTGATTAAAAAAAAAAAACAAAAAGAAAAAAAAAACACGTTCACTTACTTCCCCAGCTCCTCGAACAGCTGATATTCGTCAGTGAATCTCGTGCAGATCGTTAACGCCATCCTGAAGGAGGTGCCAAGGGGTGTGCGGAGACGTGGATAAGGTGCACTCACAAACTGTATATACCACACACAGTCAGCACCGCCCGGTTTTGTTCTGAATATGCAAACCAAACGAAGGGACTCATGCAGAGCTAAAGCGCATCGACAAGAGCTCTAGTGGAATGATTTCTGCGGCAGAAACGCAGCCTACGCGAGCGTTTCAGTCTGGAGGCAAGAACTTCCGGCGTTTTCGTCAGCTGGTCCTTTATTTTCTTCACATCCAGTGGCTTGTCACAGCTCGTGGACGCAGCATTTTGTGTGCATTTCGGTATCTCCTATGCGTATCTGTCCTGTGCTGTGAGTCTTTCTGCACGTATCGTACGCCGCACTACCGCACCTACCCCCGACTGTGGTCTCAGTCCCGCCCCTTTGCCCGCATCCTCACGCAAGCCAATGGCAAACAAAAATAACAACATTAATAATAAATGCACTATGGTAAATATTAACAGGATTTGGATGCATAAGTATTTTTACGTATTTGTAATACCATTCTGAAAATAAAAATTTACTACTGAAAATTAAGGTCACATCCACTTAAACTGTTGGATAAAAGGTGAATGACCGGTTCATACTGTTTTGTTTTTTTTTCAAATTGTTGATTTACTGATGATTGGTTGTGAAGCATCAGTGACAAAACAGTTGTGGCACTACTGGCAAATTATGGAAAAGTGAAGTTGATGCTTGGTTATCATTTAGTTTATTTTTACATCCTATGCAAGTCTTGATTAGTTATGCATACTGTATGCCAGAGAGCAGGAGGGTTCTGCACAGTATCTCAGCTGATCCTAGGACTGCACTCTTCAGTTCAGATGTTGCAATTGGACTTTGCTGAAGTCACTCTCTTAGTATGGGGTTACATGTAACAAAATTAATGTTGATTGAGGCACTTGATGAAATTTAAGATAAACAACAGCCTTCTAGTGTCAAACAATGCATATTTCTTTGACACAGTGGCACAAACAACTCAAGAAATGAATCACTGCTGTATCTAGACACAACAGACAATTTAAGAAAGAAGCAATTTTAAATTTTATCATTGGGGACTTTGTTGCAAGCAGCCTGTCCCAAAAACGCATAGTTTGTTTCCATGTCTCCATGTCCATGTCTTGAATCTATGAAAAAGACCAAAGATAACACAGTTTGACAGGCATAAAATTCTATTTTGCAGCATCGAAGTGATTTACACAGAGCTACATTGCTGTATTAACTGAAAAATTGGCATATCATAGTCTGGTGTGTGGTGAGTTGTTCAAAAAATTGAGTAAATTGGACACATGGAGGAAAAAAGATGTGGCAGACCCAAAAGATCTATCTACAGCAGATAAACAGTCTCTGAAAATTATATAAACAGGGGAAAAAATCTAGCAAAGACCTGACACAGGACCTGAGAGATGTATCTTGCCCTTTAGTTGGTCTGGTGACTATTCACTGAAGCCTCATCAGAAATGGTCTCAGTGGAAGGTTGGAAGGATCATTAAATAGAAACTGGACAAATTAATATAAGGACTGTTCTTGATACTTGGATGAAAATCCTTTGTAGTCAATGACTGGCTGAAGTCTAGAACACATGGACATCACCAGATGCTTTGTTTCCTCCCTTGAGATGCTCTGCTAGGCCTTTACTTTAGCCACCTTCAGTTGCTGCTTGTTTGTGGATCTCCCTGCCTTTGGTTTTATATGTAATAATTAAAATGCATCCATTTTAGTAAAAAAAAAAAAAAAAAGTAAAGTAAATTTTTTATTCATATGGCACCTCTCAAGACCAACACCACAAAGTGCTTGACAACATAACAGCAGAGCATAACAGGAAAAAAAAAAGATTAACCACATGCAAGTCTAAAAAGAGGAGTTTTTAGCTGTTATTAAAAAGAAACTACTGAATCAAGCTCAAAGGTAGAGTTCCAGAACTGGGGAGCCAGTGTGGCAAAAACTCTGTCTCTGTAGTCTTCAGCCTTGTATGATGTAAAACAAGTAGGACTTGGTGGGGACGAATTGTTGTAAAAGTTCACTGATGTAAGCTGGTGCTTATCCATGAACAGCTCTAAAAGTCAAAGCCAGAATCTTCAATTCAATTCAATTCAATTTTATTTATATAGCGACAAATCACAACAGTCATCTCAAGGCACTTTGTATTGTGGGTAAAGACCCTACAATAATACAGAGAAAACCCAACAGTCAAAATGACCTCCTATGAACAAGCACTTGGTGACAGTGGGAAGGAAAAACTCCCTTTTAACAGAATGAAACCTCCAGCAGAACCAGGCTCAGGGAGGGGCAGTCATCTGCCGCGACCGGTTGGGCTGAGAGGAGAGAGACAGGACAAAATACATGCTGTGGAAGAGAGCCAGAAATTAATAATAATTATGATTAAATGCAGAGTGGAGTATTAACAAAGTAAATAAGGTGGATGAAAAGAAACAGTGCATTATGGGAACCCCCCAGCAGCCTAGGCCTGTAGCAGCATAACCTGATCCAGTCCTAACAATAAGCTTGATCAAAAAGGAAAGTTTTAAGCCTAATCTTAAAAATAGAGAGGGTGTCTGTCCCCCGAATCCAAACTGGGAGCTGGTTCCACAGAAAGGGGCCTGAAAGCTGAAGGCTCTGCCTCCCATTCTACTCTTAAGTATCCTAGGAACCACAAGTAAGCCAGCAGTCTGAGAGCGAAGTGCTCTATTTGGGTGATATGGGACTATAAGGTCTGTGAGATAAGATGGGGCCTGATTATTTAAGACCTTGTATCTGTCATGTAATGGCTGTGTGGCAGGCAGGAAAGAGGACCCGATGCAGGATATGCCAGACGGGAAGCTTAAATTAACTTAAAGCTTTATTCACTCAGGTGCAGAATAACAAAAAAGTTACTTGACCTATAGTCCAGATATAAGGCAAAAACAGAACACACAGCAGGAGACCAAATGACAATTAGGACACGACAACAAGCATAGGAAACACAGGACTTAAATATACCGGGGAATAATGAGGGAAGTGGAAACAGCAAGGAGCACAGCTGAACACAATGACGCTAACGAGACAAGGGGAAGCAAAATTAAACATGCTGAACAAGAAACAAGACACTACCAAAATAAGACAGGAAGTAACATGACACTTACACAGAGATGTAACAAAACAGAACTATACAAAAGGAACATAAAACACTGGGCCACCGGCCCAGGACCATGACAGTATCCTGGTCAAAAATGACTCAAAGATTTCTCACAGCATTACTGGAGGCCAAAGTAATGCTGTCCAGAGTAAATATCTGGTTTGACACCATGTTTCTAAGATTTGTGGGGCCGAGTACAAGAATTTCAGTTTTATCTGAATTTAGAAGCAGGAAATTAGAGATCATCAGGCCTTTATGTCTTTAAGACATTCCTGCACTTTAACTAATTGATGTGTGTCATCTGGCTTCATTAATAGATAAAGCTGGGTATCATCTGCATAACAATGAAAATTTATGCAATACTTTCTAATAGTACTGCCTAAGGGAAGCATGTATAATTCAATTCAATTCAGTTCAATTCAATTTTATTTATATAGCGCCAAATCACAACAAACTGTCGCCTCAAGGCGCTTTGTATTGCGGGTAAAGACCCTACAATAATACAGAGAAAACCCAACAGTCAAAACGACCCCCTATGAGCAAGCAAGTGGAAAGGAAAAACTCCCTTTTAACAGGAAGAAACCTCCAGCAGAACCAGGCTCAGGGAGGGGCAGTCATCTGCCGCGACCGGTTGGGCTGAGGGGAGAGAAAAGACATGCTGTGGAAGAGAGCCAGAGATTAATATCAATTAATGATTAAATGCAGAGTGGAGTATAAACAAAGTAAATAAGGTGAATGAGAAGAAGCAGTGCATTATGTGAACCCCCCAGCAGACTACGCCTATAGCAGCATAACTAAGGGATGGTTCAGGGTCACCTGATCCAGCCCTAACTATAAGCTTGATCATAAAGGAAAGTTTTAAGCCTAATCTTAAAAATAGAGAGGGTGTCTGTCTCCCGAATCCTAGCTGGAAGCTGGTTCCACAGAAGAGGCGCCTGAAAGCTGAAGGTTCTGCCTCCCATTCTACTCTTAAGTATCCTAGGAACCACAAGTAAGCCAGCAGTCTGAGAGCGAAGTGCTCTGTTGGGGTGATATGGTACTATGAGGTCTTTGAGATAAGATGGTGCCTGATTATTCAAGACCTTGTATGTGAGGAGAAGAATTTTAAATTCTATTCTAGATTTAACAGGGAGCCAATGAAGAGAAGCCAATATGGGAGAAATATGCTCTCTCTTTCTAGTCCCTGTCAGTACTCTAGCTGCAGCATTTTGGATCAGCTGAAGGCTTTTCAGGGAGCTTTTAGGACAGCCTGATAATAATGAATTACAATAGTCCAGCCTAGAAGTAATAAATGCATGAATTAGCTTTTCAGCATCACTCTGAGAAAGGATGTTTCTAATTTTAGAAATATTGCGCAAATGCAAAAAAGCAGTCCTACATATTTGTTTAATATGTGCATTGAAGGACATATCCTGGTCAAATAAAATTGGTTCTAGCACAGAACCCTGTGGAACTCCATAACTAACCTTAGTGTGTGAAGAAGACTCCCCATTTACATGAACAAATTGGAGTCTATTAGATAAATGTGATTCAAACCATGGCAGTGCAGTACCTTTAATACCTATAGCAAGCTCTAATCTCTGTAATAAAATGTTATGGTCAACAGTATCAAAAGCTGCACTGAGATCCAACAGAGCAAGAACAAAGATGAGTCCACTGTCAGAGGCTGTGAGAAGATCATTTGTAACCTTCACTAATGCTGTTTCAGTGATGGCTTTTTAAGTAGCGGTTTAATTTCAGCCACCTTGAAGGTCTGTGGTACATAGCCAACTAATAAAGACAGATTGATCATTTTTAAGACTGAAGCATCAATAACTGGAAAGACTTCTTTGAAGAGTCTAGTAGGAATGGGATCTAATAAACATGCTGGTTTGGGGTAAGTAACTATTTAAGTTAACTCTGAAAGATCAACTGGAGCGAGAGAGTCTAAACAAATACCAGCAGTGTTGCAATCTTAAAGTGGGCCTGAATTTAATAGGAGCCAGTGCAGCTGGATCAGCAACGGTAAAACATGAGAGTACTTGTAAGACTTTGTCAGAAGCATCACAGCAGTGGTCTGAACAACTTGAAGATGTTCCAAGAAATTTTTGTTTAGACAAGTAAACAATGTGTTACAGTCATCCAAATTTGATGAGATAAATGCCTGAATAACAATCTCCAGTTTAGAGTGTGACACAATTGGGCTTACCTTAGCAATATTTCTTAAATGGAAAAAAACAAGAGTGAACCAGAGATTTGACATAAACATTCAGAGTGTAAGCAGAGTCAAAGGTTACCCCAAGGTTCCTAATAAAAAAAAATATCACAAATGTGGCAAGGGGACCAAGAGCTTCCTTTATCCTAGGCACAAATTTGTCAGGAGCACAAACAAGGATTTCAGTTTTTTCTTCATTATGGTGGAGAACATTCTCTTCAACTTTTGATAGAAGCATCTGTAGCTTAGAAACATCTGCGGGCTTAAAAGAGATATACAACTGAACATCACCAGCATAGCAGTGATGAGAAATGTCCTCACAGGTGCTCAGGATATGCTGTAGAAGCAACAAATATAACTAAAACAGTAAGGGCCCCAAAACAGAACCTTGTAGCACTCCACAGGCAACAGTGGAAGAGGGCCTGTACCCAGAAGCAGCCACAGAAAAGCATTGTTCCAATAGATATGACACGAACCACTCCAAAGCAGACCCAGATACACCCACCCAGTTTCTCAACAATATCAAAAACAGAAGTAAGTTCCAGCATCAGCAAAACATGCATGACTTTGCATCAAAATGTCACTGGAAACAAAAAGACCTGTTTCCGTAGAATGAGCTCTATGAAAACCAGATTGAAATTTATCAAGAATATTGTATTTTTCCAGAATGGCTGTGAACTGCTTAGCTAAAACCTTTTTGAGACCTTAGCAAAAAATGGTAATTTTGAAATTGTCTGTAGCTACTGAAAATAAAAGGGCTGACCTTGGATTTTTTTTTTAAAGTGGGTGAATGACAGCTTTCTTAAAATAAGCAGGGACTTGATCAAAGACCAGCGAAGTGTTAATTATAGTGAGCACACAAAGATTAATACACCAAAAGACATTTTTGAACAGAGATGCAGGTAAAATGTCAAGAGAACAGGAAGATGCTTTCACTGAGTCCACTAATTTTTACAGCTCAGGTAAAGAAACAGGTGACAACCTCTCTATAATAACAGGCTGAGCTGGAGCAGGAACAGACAATGAAGATCCTGATGTGGGATTATTATTCCTTACATTACTGATTTTTTTTTCTCTACCAGGAAAGAAAGAAAATTATTACAATCTTCATTCAAAAAAATTTAAACTGCAGGAGGAGAAGGAGCAACAATATTACTAATGGTGTCAAATAACACCTTCAGATTATCTCTGCTGTTTTAGTTTAGTTTTAGTTGTCATCTGTTGGGTTTCAGGCCTTTTGATGTTGCTCAGTTCATTCCTGGGAAAACTGTGCTAGATTGTTGATTTGGGCAGTCTTAATGTTTTTCCTTTCTTTTCATAGGTTTATTTTGTTTTTTCAGCTTAGTTGTCAGCCTTTGCTTTCATCCACATCTGCCTGGACCTCATTTAGAAATCCAGTGAAAAGATATACTATTTGCCAAGAGTCTTGTCTTCCTTCACATGCATATGAACATGAATGACATTCATGTTCATATGCATGTGAAGGAAGACAAGACTCTTGGCAAATAGTATATGCATATGAACATGAATGACATTCCATTCTTGCAGCTATAACAGTTTCAATTGTCTTCACACCATGGTTTCTGCCTCTCCTAGGATCCTTGAGTGAGTCCCCTGAGCCTGCCTTTACTCCTGCTGGGCTTAGCCTGGCACTTACTCTGGGCGCCGGGTCTGTGGGGTGGGGTTGCAGGAGGCAAGGTTGGATGGAGGTGGGGGGTTGTTGGGCTCAGTCTTTGCCCCTTGTCTCCCTTGTGTGTGTGTGTGTGTGTGTGTGTGTGTGTGTGTGTGTGTGTGTGTGTGTGTGTGTGTGTGTGTGTGTGTGTGTGCCTGCCTAGGTGTTTGATTGCATACTCCTGTGACCATGGTAGTGATTAGAACACTTGAATCCAATGATTTGGGTGGATGAGTGAATACTTTTGGGAACATAATGTACCAAATGCAAGTTCAAAACTTGGAATCAACTCCAGATCTTTTATCCGTTTAAACAATTGGCAGACAATTGCCATGGACTGTGTTTTAAAACGGCTGTAATTCCTAAAGTTATTGCAATATAATTGGCAAACTCTTAAATTAAAGCCAAAAGTCTGCACATAGAATAGAATAAAATAGAATGCCTTTATTGTCATTATACAGGATGTACAGTGAGATTGGAGATTGGACTTCAGTCACATTTTGATTGTTTTATTGATCCGCTGTGGTGGTGCACCGGGGCAAAATAAAAATAAAAGAAGCCACTGTCCAAAAATCTATGAACCTAACTGTAAAATGCAAGACTGATTAGGGAGTGAAATGCAGGCTAGAAGAGCTCAAGAAACTGGAGGGCTGATGAAAAATGGGAACTGGTGGGACAGTCAGATGATAAGAGCAGGAAGGAAACTGGCCAAGGACATGTGCTTAATAGAAAGGGGGAGATTTTAGCAAGAATGTGGCCTGGTAAAAAGTCAGCAGGGGCTGAGAAGAAAACTGAGAAGCAGATTGCGACGCATATCTCTGAAAAGGTGATTACCCTTTGAGGCAATTTTGGCTTGTGGCCAACAACAAAAAAACGTGTCTAGCTGGGATTCAGTAATAACAGTGTCTTAATGTCATGTATGTTGATATACCATTCAAAGGGAATATTTCTATGCAGAATAAGTACCAGAACTGACTGCTCAACTTCTAACATGTAACAACTGATAGAAGTTGACAGTCTCAATATTGTCATTTTTCTGACTACATTTTTAAAAGGTCATTCAACCTATAATATATAAGAAAGGGCAAACAAAACAATTTCAAGTTGACATTTTATTCTATAAATACAAAACTGAATTTAGACACTTATAAACATAAATACATAAATATCACAAAAAAAAAGGCAAGAAAATAGGAGTAGCCTTCCTGTCTGCATGACATACAAATAGAGCAGGATACTAAAGTAACAAATAAGGTGTTTGATACAAACAAAAATTCAGTTATTTTCAACAGTTTTTCAAGGGAATGCTATGTGGTGATAGAATAGATGATCGTTTGATCAAAGGAACACTTTTTGGCAGTTTTGGTTGGTCAACAAAAGCTCATTCATGAAGGACATCTCTTGTGTATCTTCAGATCTTTCCATTGCTAAGACAAGAAACAATAAGGAACAATTATTTTGGGTGTCAAAAGTGGATTCCAACATTGTTTGATACATAGCCATCATTGCACTACTAGAATCACCGGACTGTTTTTAGGGTCTATTTACTATTAAAAGATAAACTATTGTGTTGGTGTACTTTTAGGTAAAATCTTACCTGGACATGATCTTGTTGATCACTTTCTTCACCCAAGGAGCCTCAGGGTTCAGGCAAACTTTTTCACCTGTCCTTTTCAGTGTGGCACTGCAACATAAAACAGTGAAAAGAGATGTTTAGGTACAGAACTCATGCTAAAGCCAACAAGTCGCAGTGACAAAATCTACCAACATTATCACTATTGAGATGGGAAGAAGGCTTTGGCTCTTACATGATCTCAGTCTCCTCACAGTGGGAGTTGGGAGGAATCAGCTCCACTTTCTCAATGTGGCGGCCGATAGGTTTACTTTCTGTCATGATGCAGCGGCAGTGCAGCTCTACCCCCATTCCTGTAAGGAGAGACCAGTTGCATGTGGTCACAAAATGCATGCTGAAAACACTTAATGCAATGACAGAGGACAGGAGAAATGGAATTGCTCATTAATGTTACATTAAACCATTAAATGGCAAACAAAAGCTTACCTTCACTGATGGCCAGGAAAGCCAAGAGCACCACGATGGAGCTGACAATGATTCTGCTGCTTCTCATTTTGACTTTTAGAAATTCTGCACTAATTATCAATGAAAGATAAGAATGTTCTTCTGAGAGCTAGCAAAGCCTGAAGCACTATACTGCAACAGCTATTTGTTGTTTCTTCTACTCTGTTTGTCTCTCTTCAGTTCCCTTCGTCCTCTCCCTTCTCTGGGTTCAGCTTGCCTGCTGTTTGAACCTAGCACTGAAGAGGCTCTGCTTTTAAAGCTGCCTTGAAGTGAGTCACTGCTTGCTGATTGCGCAAGAATGGATTTTCAGCCCTTTTGTGGGAATTTACACTAAGGACTCTTATACTAATGTCTGCTTTATCAAGACAGCAAGATTTGTCACATATAACACTGTCGTGGAAAACACTGTGACTAAAACTCTGTAATAATCAACTGATGCCACAGGAATGCTTGGGGCAAATTTTTTCAATTATACAGCTACATTCGCATTTCTCTATTGCACCAACCCTTGCACTAAAGATTGACCAAGTCGTAACTGATTCACAGATGGCATGCAATAAAATCTACGCTTGGATGCAATTTTTGAATGACTGATGATGAATGTTAGCTTTAGGTTTTGTCATCTAAGATTTCACCTTCAGAAAGCAGAATCTATCTAACCAAGAGTCACTTCATGCACTTGATGTTGGCATGTCTCTCACATACTCAGATATCTGCTTATTAAGAAAGCACCCACAGACTGCCCTGAAGGCACTGCTGCATATAGAAAAGAAATAGAAAAAAACATCTAATAATCTAATAGTAAGTCCTTATGACTCATAATTTGATTAGTATGAAAGTTGCTCCTTTTGCATTGTTTTCATAGAACTTAATGGAAATTGGGAAAATGCAAGATAAGCCAAATTCATGAGTAAAACATATACAATAAATGAACAAGTCTTATGGAAGCTACAATATTTTTACTCTAAAACAATTTTTATTTCTTTGCTTCCTCAGTAAAGGCAGTGTCACTCCTGGATTTAAAAAATGGGAATGCTGTCTACATGCCAATCAAGTACACCTGCTAAATATGCATTATAGAAAAAAATGCATATATATATATATATATTAAAAAAATACGGAAAGTCCTTTTCCAACACGGATATGGTTAACACTAAACTTCTGGCATTCATGCATCCTGGATTACATTTGTGTTATTTTGCAAGGCAATTATGATGATCATCAAACGGCACATTACTTTTATGTTTGAAAATTCCTGAACTACTGTGAGTGATTTGCCAAGAATTTTCATGAGACTTAAGTCTAATGCAATCCTATCAAGTTCAAGCATGTCTGGCAACATGACGTCAACTCAGCCACTCTCACAAAGCAGAAGTAAGTAAGTGAACAACAGAGAAAGATTTGTGCTTTTGACACATTCATTTGTTTATCATTGCTTCACTTAAGTGATATATGCTGACTGAACGCTTTTCCTTTTTTGTGTTTTTAACAGAGGGCAAAAGTCTGTCCTCTAAAATCACAGACATTTTATTCTAGTTTTAGTTAGGTTTTTTTTTTTTTGTGAAAAGAAAGAAAGAATTTTGATTCTCAGAAAGACTGGAAGCTATGACCAAATCTCATCCAGAAACATATATATCCTTTTGTGATCACATCTGCCTCAACTACATAGAAACAGAAAGTAGTTATGGTCAAATATAGAGCATGTGATAAACCTCACAGGAAAGTTTCTAACTTAACCACTACAATGCTGAAATTAAAAGTGACATATGTAGTGAGACATGTGAAGAAAGGATGATTGGCAGCATGTGACACCAGCAAATGTTAGAAATTTACTTCATGAAGTTAAAAGAAAATTTCAACTCTGTGCATTTATACTATTTCCTTTTTCCTGTACTTAACAAAGACAACTTCAAGACTTCATTTTGTAGAGCAAAACCAATTTTAAGGATGCATACACACACACACACACACACACACACACACACACACACACACACACACACACACACACACACACACACACACACACATGCAAAATACAGGAACTGGACACACACCGGCACACGCACACACACACAGGAAAAGTAACTGAACTCTTATGCAATTAAGAGGAAGTATAAGAAATTTTTCTCTGACAGCGTGATTCATAAAAAACTTCCAAAACCTAATTTTGACCCAATTTAAACTTAAATATAGACAAAAAAGCCCCTTAAACTCAATAAATCAAACTCAGACAATGTGTAGGTGGATAATGAGAAATGTTTTTTTTATTTTTAACACCTTCTAACCAAGAATTACTGTGAAAAGATGACTGACACTGTCAACCCACCAAGGTCAATTCTGAAATATCTAAACAAATACTGCATGGAACTGTCGTGTCACTTAGTGTAGGTACAAGAGGAGAGAATGGTCTCTACTAATTTTTAGGCTAGCAGTCAAGTTTTGGCTGTCTTGTGAAATGTCTTATTGTCTGCTAGAATTACAGTACCTGTTCCCATACTGGTAGCAGGTACACTTTTGGGTTTGCTTAATGAGATCTGACAACAACTGCGGGATGGATTGTTCTCAAGTATGGCATGTATGGTCATGTTCCCTCAGAATGAATAGTAAAACCGTGTGTAAACCTCTGACTTCATGTAGTGCACTGATATTCCCATCAACTGTGTGATTTTCATTTAATACAAATTTGCACATTGGAGGTGAAGCATGTAAAGAAAAATATACATTTCCACTACACCTGTTCTCCCCAGCTGTCTCCATTCTCTCCTCATTATCCGGCTTGTGTGTGTATTATTTGGGTGTCCCCTTGCCCTTTGTCGAGTTGGTTGTGCAAAAGCCTTGAGCCACCCCTTTTATATATTGTTTCTTCCAATTCTTTTGAAGTGTTCTTGAGCATTAGTTCTCCAGGGTTTCTGAGAGTGTTTCAAAGTTTTCCTTTGGACACTGGCTGCCTTTTCACACATTTTCAGTCAGGTCTTCATATGTGAGCATTTTCAAAGGAATGTTTTTTTGTGTGTTAAGCCACTTAACACTGACCTATCATTCAAGCATAAAAAAGGCACCCAACTCAAGAGATGAATCAGTGTTGTCTACACATACTGTAACAGACAATTTAACAAAGAACCGACCTGAAATTGTATCTTTCAGGCATTTTACAAGCAACCTGTCATAAATTTAAAACACATAATTTGTTCCCATTTCTTTAGTTGAATCTATGAAAAAGGCCAATGACATAACAGGTTGACAGGCACAAAATAATATTTTTGTACCCACAAGGTGATTCTCAAAGAGCTATTGGCTGCAAAGGGTGATGCAGTGTGTCTTTTTAAAAAAAACTGAGGAAACTGGACACGTGGAGAGCAAAAGAAGAAGAGAATCAGATATGGTTTCAATGGATGGGTGGCTGTCAAGAAGCCATTCTTAAGGAAAGGCTGTGATGTGCCAAATTACAGAAGAGCTGGACTGAAAATCAGTGGCAACAGATTTTATGGAGTGGTGAATCCAAATTTGAAATTTTTGGTTCAAATCATAATTAGGTACATAAGTGAATGTCCACAGTTCTATGTAAAACTCGGTGGAGGCTTTGACGTGGTTTGAAATTATGAATGCAACAAAAGTACCATCAGATTATGAACCACCATGCAATACAATCTGGAAAACATCTGATTAGCATGACAATGATCCCAAAAACACTGGCAATGCTCTAAAAGCAAGAAAACACACAATAGAACATTATCAGTCATGGACTGGCCTCCCCAGAGCCTAGACCTCGACATTACTGAAGCAGTGTGGGATCATCTTGACAGAGAATGGAACAAAACACAGCCAACATCCAAAGAAGAGATTTGAATGTCCTTCAAGAAGCCTGGAGAACATTTCCTGAAGTCTACTTCATGAGAGCTCAGGCACTGTTACCTGCAGTGATGGTCAGGAAGGCCACCAGAATAAAGGTGGTCATACCAAATGTTTAAGATTTTTAGAATTGTAAGGTCTCTGTTTTTACCTTCAATACTATATTTTCATTTTGGTTTGTACAGTACTGTATAACCCCTGCAAAGTTAAATTGTTATATTAGAAATATACTAGACATATGTATTAAATGCACAGATGCTGACAGAGCATATTTCACCATTTAGGCCATGTGCACTCCCCTCCAGAAGTCTTGAGATTCTTAGGAAATAAAAGTTGAGATGTTGTTCTTTTGTCTCATATTGATTTTTTTTTATGTCAAACCCAAATGTTTTTAGTCTACAGCAAAAATGAAGGGATTGACCTCACTGGTCCAGTACTTTTGGAGGGGAGTGTAGAAAGACTAAATATTTTGTGAAGAAGTCCAAGTGACATACGGGAAGTGTATTTCAAAAGAACTTCCACTAGATGCTAAATTTTGTTGACTTTGTTTGTACCCAGAAGATCATAACTGTGGTGAAAATGAATCAACATTAAATAACCTCTGTTTTTTATATTTTAAATAATAGTAGCAATTTTTTTGGGGGGGGGGGGGGGGGGGGTCTGAAAGACAAACAAAAAAATGTTTGAAAAGCTTTGGGGCCCCTTTCTGTGAAATGTGGACATTCAGGAGAGTTAGTTGTACACCAGAAATACAAGAAACACAAAGTAAATACATGGCCATGTTAATAGGCCATGGACTATTAACTTCTCATTAGTGATCCTGATTGACTCCAGCTGGTGGTTTCTCTTTAATAGCACAAAAAGGATTTGTTTGACAGCACTCATTGTGATTGACCAATACTCAGAAAAATTGAAAAATCAAGATGAGTGTATGTAAACCTCTGACCCCAACTATAGATCGTGCAAATAGTGCAGTGTACAGGTTTTCCACAGTGTGCAGTAGATACTGCACTGATACTAAGAGCAAAAGATTCTGAGGATTAAAAAGCTCGAGCTGGGAAAATCTGGAGTGAATCATTCCCTTGTCATTTACCCTCTCTGCATTGTTCTCTTCATGTAAGCTGACAGGAATGCTTGAAACATTAGTGTGCTGTTTTTACAAATGCATGCTTCAGTTTGAGTGTAAAATAGCAAATGGTTCTGTTTAACTGGATAGGGGTTGGAATCTTGTTAAAAAGAACACTGTATGCTTACAATATAGTTTGCCTCCTTTACAGCTTAAATGTAGTCATTCCCTGGAGAATCTGGAAAATTTCAGGAAGTTTAAAAAAGAAACAGAAACTTTGAAAACTTTGATCTGGGGTATCTGTCTCAGGGTAAGTGGTCCAGCAATACATATTTGACACGTGTAATACCATCTGTCTGACATTAAGTATCATGCCAGGGGAGCCCCACTGGTTTGTCATAACCTCCTACTGTTTGACAAGTATTAATTTGTATCTGCAGCCTTCTGATTTATGTGTCCCTGAACATTAACAGATTTGTGCTAGTTTTAGTTACAGTACCAGTCAAAAGTTTGGACATACTGGTACTGTACATTTACACTGAAAAATTGCTCTCATCTATGTGTATTTACACATTAAAATATTTTCTTCTGCACATGCATGGACTTTTGAATTTATAAAGAAAAGAATCCAAAAGTTTAAAATAAGGTCTTATAAGATCTTTGATTTGGTAGAGACATCCTGGTTCCAGATAACTTGCTAGTGTCATTTACTGGCACTCTGCTGCAAAAAAAAGCTTTAAGGGTTTCAATGTTTTTTCCTCTCAACATAAGGTTAATTTAGGACAGATTCCTGATATTTATCCACCAAAGGCTCAGTTTTTTTTTTTTAAAGAAAGTTCACTAACAGTGAACAAAATACCAGTTGTTTATAATTTGGGGTTTACTGCTATCTTTACAGAAACCCAGGAATCCCTAATTAAAGAGAGACACTGTTTATTCAGTGATAACTATTGGGGGGGGGGGTCTTTGGAAGGAGGGAGTAAAGAGAGAAAAAAGGGCTGCAGAGCAGACTTGCATTACAGCTGCAGTGGAGAAGGCAGAGTTTACTGGCTAACCACATCCTTCAAATATGTTGTTTTTCTGAGACTGCCGAGTTTAGATTTGCAGCAGAGATGCCTACCATTATTGTGGCCCTCCTGGTTTTCCTGACCGTCCATGAAGGTAAGTGTAACTGAACTACAGCTGAAAATACAAAAACAGTTTTCTCTTGGAAATGTAGATTTGACACCTAATGCCAGCAGCAGACTCATTTTTGTCACATGCAGGATTTTGACCTGCATTTTGCAAGTGGCTACATGCTTAACCTTGTTTGTGTCTGTGCCTCTCTCTCTGCTGTATTTAAAAGCCTCAGGTATTGGACTTAGATGCCGATGCATCAATAAGGAGAAAAGGCCCATTGGACGTTACATCGGAGCAGTGGAGATGAACCCTGCAAGCTCCCACTGCAAAGACACTGAGATTATGCAAGTCACAAGAGTTATTCTGTCAATTTGCCCTCATAAAACACTCAAACCACATGTCTGTATCTGATGTTTCATATCTATCTTTGATCCGGCAGTGCTACTCTCAAGAAGGATGGGCAGAAAGTTTGTCTGGACCCCAAAGCTCCATGGGTCAAAAAAATGCTTGAAAGGAAGAAGACTCAGTAAGTGTATTTTCACTGTACTTTAATGAATGCACATAGATAACACAGTGAATAAAACAAGAGGCATTCTGGCTATTGCGTTCATGTGCTCAGTCATGGATCAGGAAAAGGAAATACAAAAGGAAATAAAAGCACCTACTTCCCCTAAATATTGACCATTCCAGGAAGACGTTTAGCATTCCAGGAAGACAGTTAACCATTAATGATTAACTTGCTAAAGGAGTGTCACTTTTAGTTTTCAGTTTGAAAACTGGAAGTGAGTCCTGCATTTTAGTTTATTCTAATGGAAGAATCAGATGCTTAAAAAAATGTTTGTAATAAAATAGAATATATTCAATAAAAGTTCATCTTAGGTAATTGTATCCAAAGTCCAATTAATCCTAAACATTTTTGATTACTTTTTTCTTCTCTTTAGGTAGATACTTTGAAGAAGACACCTTGCCAGATGTGACTCAGATGGACAGAGGACAGAGACAATGAAAACAGAAGAACAAAGTGTGTTCTTTTATGGTAGAGATTAGACATATTTTAAATAGTAAGCAGTATGTTCACATATATCCTTACGTACATGTTCACTTAAAACATTGGGGGGGCTTGGAGAAGCAGCAAGCATGGGGGGGCTTTTAATATAACATGCTACACATCCAAAAAAAAATTCTAACCACATTTTATTAAATACTCTTTTTTATAGTCTTTTTAGTTTCTGTTTTGACCTTTTGCAAAGATATAAACACTGTGTGACTGTTCATTCCATCTGCTGTGATAAATATAAGTTTTCAGGAGGGCATATTTGCTGCTCTTGAAATGTCAATATCCTGGAAATACAATTTGGAAAACAATATGCATCTATCTATTTCAGTGTCATCGAGATGGGGGGGGGGGGGGGGGGGACCTACCCCAGCTCTCATGGGGTAAGAGGTGGACAGGTACACCCTGGACAGGTTGCCAGTCTATCACAGGAAAAACTATTTTTTTAAGACTAATAATTTAAAACTAATATTTTAAGGAGAATTTCTTGGATTGTGTCATGTAGAGCACAGCACCGAGTGGAAAGATATCGCCACCTTTTGGACAAAGGTGCATACTGTTATCCCTCTACAGCAGCTGAACACCATAATGTTCTTTTAAAATTTAATTGTTTTTACTGAACCCTTTTTAAGAAAAACCCTCATCAGCTGTCACTGCTGCTTTGAATAAAAGCTTCTCAGGAAATAGACAAGTGACCTCTTTTAGATATGATTATAATTTCAAAAGCAAAACCAGGATCGGATCATGAATCTGCTTTTTACCCAATGAAAGTTCTGATGAAATACAGTATGTCACAATGTTAACCACTTCCCAGTTTCACATCTGCTTTTTATTCCCCGTTTGACTGGCCCCAACTCTCCAGTAACTTCAGATGCAGCTGCTTCAACTCCCATTTAACTCCCCCATAACCCTCCTTTCCCACTTACATGCTGACATTAACACATTACGATTTATGTTTGATGTTAATTTACTGCCGTATTGTTGCAGTCATGTTTATCTGAACCATTGCAAAAGTAAAATAAAAAAGAAATGAACATGTTTTTACAAGTTCTTGAATGTTGCCATTCCACATGCACCTTTAAACTTTCATCCATCTCATTTGTTACTAGTTGCACCTAGGTACTAATCACATGGTTGTGTTTAAATTTTTAACTGCACTCTTTTGCATTAACTTGTTACAGAGTAAGACAGTATGTTCTGCATATATCATGATAAAACTTTTTTTGATCTACTTGTTCTTTTATTACATTTTCAAACATATATACACAACAGCAGAAATCGGCTGTGATCAAAGTTAAGCGTCGCATTAACAGAATAGATTTAGAAAAAGAAATGTGAGGGGAAGTTTGAGAGATTTACATTTTAGCAATGTTACACATTTGGCCAGCAAAGTCACAAAAGTTACAAATGTAAACTCTATAGATGAAAGCTGTATTGTTGGAGGAATGATCCCAGACAAACCTATCAGCATTAGGTACAACCTGTTTCCAAGTTATTTTAGTAAGGGATTTTAAAGAACCAGAAGATACATACATGGCTTA
This sequence comes from Archocentrus centrarchus, assembly GCF_007364275.1. Lineage (NCBI taxonomy): Eukaryota > Metazoa > Chordata > Actinopteri > Cichliformes > Cichlidae > Archocentrus > Archocentrus centrarchus. Next base: position 21,336,126 of record NC_044346.1, on the reverse strand, counting down.
CTGAATGCCTAACCTTAGTAAGATGGGAATGGATTCATCAGCTGAATGATTCTCATCATTCAGGTGTTGGTTATGAATCCAAGTATAAATATGGGAAATCATTCCTTTCTAAATTGTGTACTGACTCAAGAAATGTGTCCAAATAAGAGGCAGCAGTTAGACTTGGAAACTGAGGAAATGTTACAAAATTATTTGTAGATATCTAAAGAAATGTTTAGGTAATCTAAGTTTACCAGAAAAATAATAAAAATGAGCCAAAGAATTACTCTACAGTAAAATTTTATTTATATAGCACCTCTCAAGACATAAATCACAAAGTGCTTCACAACAGTAGAACAAAAGTAGAGAGAGAGAGAAAAACCCTGACCAAATCTCTCTCTCTCTCTCTCTCACACACACACACACACACACACACACACACACACACACACACACACACACACACACACACACACACACACACACACACACACACACACACACAGCAGGAGGAACAACAACACAACAGAGCTCTATGGAAAATGCAGACAATATATACACACACTGGCAATCAGGGAAATAGGACACACCAGGGAGCACAACTGCACAGAATTTAACTAACAAGGCCAAGGAAGAAAAACTGAATACAGAGCACATGATACGAGACACTATAAAAGTAAAACAGGAAGTGGCAAACAGAGACCTGGACTAGGACAGTTGAACTTGCTCCTGAAGACAGAAGGTAAACAAATGCAGGGCGCCAAAGATTAAACACAGAGATGAGACTAGGACACATGGAAAGGAACAAACACCAAACAAGGAACCAAGATAAACTCAGAACTAGAAATTACTATATTCAAAGGACAGAAAAAGAACTAGAACATAAATCCTCTCAAGTCCAGAAAACTCAAAACAGTGGGTCCAAGACCCAGGAACCACGACAGTGATAATGCCTGGGTCCAAGTTCTAAATGTACCGTACACTAAGCATGGTGGGAAAATACGGTTTCCAGTTATTGGGACTGATACGATGTTTGAAGGCCAAAACAATGGTTGAATTATATTCTCAGAGAAGTTTTAGCAATAAAATTTTATTATACTTGGAAGAGCTAAGGTTGAGAGTAATACCAGCCCACAAGAAGTGTCTTCCATTTTAAGACTAATAGGTGGTGGGTAAAATGAATCAAACTGAAATCAGGACAATATAATTCTAAAATTAGCAGCTTCAAAAATATCATTTCATATTTGCCCTCCAGTTGCTCAGGTCTCTGTGAGAACTAGTTTCTGATCCTTACAGTCTTTTCGTTTCACATCAATTCTGAGATAATAGTATCAATTCCTTCAAAACAGGAAAAAAAAACTTTGAGGCAGAAAAAGTTTCAGTATTAATGACCAGCAATCAAATTCTTCTTGTGTAAAGGTCAAAGGGGCTTAAAAGCTACAGTATGTGTGGGAAACAGCTATTAGCAATGTTCATTTAGTTGGAATTAGAGGGGAAGGTGTTTCCTACGCATAACTAAACTGATGATGGCTCAAAGCTGTGACATGCATCATACTGAGGAAGCAGACCATCTCATAGTTGCTCATCATTCCACCTTTTGCTCAGCACCATGGACAACAACCACAGTCTGAGGTCAGGTAACAGACATATTTATTTAAGCTTATACTATAAACTCACACCATCTTCCACAAGCCCCAAACAGGTTTAGCCTTGTTAAAAACATAAAGACAAGTGTAATGTCTATAAACAACTAGGGATCCGATATTCAGTATCGGTCCAATCCTGACCTAAATTACTGGATCGGATATCGGAAAGAAATAAAAAATGCAATCCGATCCGATCCGACCCACATTAGCTGAATTGCCGTTCTCCGTCGTCTTCTTGTGGGTCTGCGGTTCACCAAACCAGCTTAGAGCTGCATTACCGCCACCTACTGGAATGGAGTGGCGGATCAAGAGTTTAAAAAAAAACCCTCCTCAGATTCAATAAAGTTCTCCGTCGCTGCGACGGATTCCCTTTAACACCGAGCGATCATTGCTGGCATGTTTTTCCACGCCTCCGCCGCTCTCTGTCGTGTTTGTGTGTTGTGCTTGCTGTGCTGAGGATTTCAGCAGTTATTTTTTTCTCTACTTCAGCTCCTGGACATACTGCTAGCGAGCACTGGTGACCGTCCGGTACCGGAAGGACTTCTTCCCCGTCAAAATATTTTTGATACTTCCAGGGGTCTCCAAAAAGAATGTGTGTTTTGGTCTGATGTTTTGTGTCTACAGGACCTAGATGAGGCCGTTAACAGGCGACAGTGAAGGGCACAGAAGAAGGAACTGATAAGCATGCTACATCTTGCATACTTCAATAACTGTGTAACTGTGTCAAGTCTGTGTATAAAAGTTGAACTTAAGAAAGAGAGCGGTGTCAGACTTGTGTGAAGCTGCACTGACTGCATCAGGCAGCTCCGACAATTCTGAACCAGATTAATCTGTAAACTGTTTGAAATGGCTTTATTAAATTTAATAATTGGACTCCTTATTCCTGTTTGTGTCATTCCTGTTTGATGAAATGAACACACAGAAACCAAAAGGCTTAAGCAGCAGCACACACTCTTATTATTCAAATTCCTTCACGTGCCATCCCTATAAGCAACAAACAACTGAAGCCCGTTAACCACCGGTCCTCAGAGACTGAATGAATGGGGCCATCCTACCAAACAAGCTCACTCATTCATAGAATTCTTCATTCAACAATAATTTTGATCAAATGAACTCTCTCAAGCTGTTTTTGGAAAGTTTTTGAGAAAAATGTCATTGCAACTTTCATTACATCTGCTGATGCACTGCTTTTGAACCCAGATGAATTATTTTCCATTTTCCATTCCTCCTGCTCAGCTATTCTGGACTCTGTAGCACCTCTAAAATATAGGCACCCTAAATTTTGATCCCAGTAGTGGCTGGATGACTCCAGTTGCTCCCTCAGGCAGGCCACCATACTCTCTATTTTTACATGTCTGTTAGTTTTTAGTCACCTCTGACCATGTTTCTTGAGGGGTCCCTCAGGGGTCCTGGGACCAGTTGCTTGAAAATAATAAAGGAGTTACTAAAAAGGAGTCTCTTAGTAACTAGTGACTCCCTCCAGTTTAACAGTGACAAAACTGTTATCTTTCAAATTATCTACCTTCAAATCTAGAAGCACTTTTGCTGGCAATTTAGGCCATCTCACCCCATAATTAAAATAGAAGTTTAAAGGAGTTTTAGAAAGAAAGTTTTGACACACAAATTTGTTCCATTGTCAAAAATAGCTACTACCAGTTAAGAATGATTGCCAAACTCAAATTATTACATGATCTGGAAAAAGTCACCCACGCCTGTATTACTTCATATATGGATTACTATACAGATGCATGTTTGATTTAATGTGGTTACAGATGATGCAGAATTCAGCAGCAAGACTGCTGACTGGTACTAAAAAATATGAGCATATCCTGTTCTCACTGCACTGACATCATGCCCATTTTAGAATTCAGTTTAAGATTTTACTGATTGTTTTAATGGGAAGTTTTTGTCATCTTTCTCATTCATTTACACTCATCTCCCAGGTCTCTCAGATCCACTGGCAAAGATCTCTTATATGTTCCAAAGTCACACCTCAAACAAAAAAGTGACACAACCTTTGAAGTCACAACTCCATGTGTGTGGAATCCATTACAGCTTGAAATAAAAAGAGTGCCCTCTAAGACCTGAATTATGTTTCTTATGTGTTTCTTACATATGTGACTAGAAATCCCCTCTGAACCCTATGCAACCGGCAAGGATTGTGTATACCATGTTGCAAAGATCTGACACAGAAGCATAATTCAGGCATTTAAGTCTAACCTCAAAACCCACCTTTATTGTCTGGTCTTTCCAGCTCACTAATCTACCATTTGCTATATCTGCTTATTGTTGATGGCCTCTTAATTTTGTATTCTCACTCATTCATATTCATGGATGAATGTTAACTCTTGGTCTTCCTTTCTTGGGGCAGTCCTGATGAGAGCCAGTTTCATCATAATGTTTGATGGTCTTTGCTACTGCACTTGAGGAGACTTTCAAAGTTCTTAAAATTTTTCGAGTTGACTGACCTTATTTCTTAAAGTAATGATGGACTGTTGTTTTTCTTTTTTTGAGTAGCTCTTGCATAATATGGATTGGAACATTACTCATATAGGGTTATTCACTTTATACCAACACTACCTCTTCACAACACAACTGATGGTCTCAAACACATTAAGAGGGCAAAAAATTCAAGAAATTAACTCTTGACAAGGTGCAGCTTTTAACTGAAAGCCATTCTAGGTGACTACCTCATAAAGCTGACTGAGAAAATGCCATAATGAGCAAAGCTGTCATCTAAGCAAGAGGTGCCTGCTTTGAAGAATATATATATATATATATATATATATATATATATATATATATATATATATATATATATATATATATATATATATATATATATATATATATATATATAAAATATATAAAATGTATTCTGGTTTGTTTAACACTTTTTTGTTGACTAAATAATCCCATATGTATTTCTTTATAGTTTGGATGATGATCTATGATGCAGACAATTTTTAAATAATCAAAAACCACTGAATTTCAAACTTTTGACTGGTACATTACCTCAGAACAAAGGGATTTGTACTTATTCCCATTGTGCCATTCCGGAGTTCACCAAAAAGCATGAAAAAAACATCAAAGATAAAAAAAAAAAGCAATATGAAAACCTGATCTGTTCTGCCATGTGCTCATGTCCTTATCTTTCACAGTAAAAGCCCCAGACTCATGAATGCTTTACTATTGGAGTCATACAGTCACGTGTGTTGATAAGAAGCTGAATTAAATGGCTTATAAAGAAGAAGAGATTTACAGGAGGTCCTGGGGTCTACATAAAATCCTGCGCAGTGAGTAAACAAACACCAGAGAGGGAGGGCCTCCTGCAAAATTCACTGCGAGACAGGAAAGAGCTAAAGGAAGTTGCGCGTTACATAGAGGGTACACGTGGGAACGGTGAGGAAAATGAGTGACGGAAAACGTAGTAAAGACTGGACACATTTTAACCTTATACCTCCAAACATGTCGAAGGAGACACGGCGTACTTCAAAAGTGCCGGAGTTTGCGAACTTCCAGCAACAAATACCATAATACCACTACATGACTGTGAAGTGCAATTTCTAAGCTTTCAGGAACCGTTTGAATTTTTTCGATAGCACGAATGGTGGCGGAGTTACAGTAAAAAGCCAGTTGATCGAGTTCCTTTGACCAGATGACTCTGCCTTGAGATGCTACGTCTTAATCAGCTGTTCACGGCTAGTAAGGTCAGGAAACCCGCGATTCAGCAGTGATTGCCTGACGTTAAAGGATTAATGTGATAGAAAGACTGCAAATTTTAAATTTTATATCAAGCAGGCTCCACATATCACCTGGACAGGCATATACAAATTGTTCATCCCTCAGTGCAATTAGAAGAACAAAACAGGGCAGGTCATCAGGCAGGAGAAACAGGATCAACTGCTCAAAGGCCCTTGTTTTTTCTGATTTCCAATCTTTTGTTTTATAATTTGTATTTGGAGCACTCTATTATATGTTGAGTATATAAAGAAATGTTTGATATAGGCTTAATGCATGTTTTTACATTAGTAATTCATTTTACACTTTTTTTAAAATTAAAATCTAAGGAGCCACTTGGGAGCTGAAAGAGTCAGCTCTTCTTTGGGAGCCGAGCCAAAAGAGCCACCTCTCTGAAAATAGCCGCAATTCTCATCAATAATAGCGTCACAGTAAAGCTGCAGTCTGCCCTTACGATGCTTTTGTATGACAGACTAGACCCTCAGAATTGTATTGACACCTCATTTGGCCAATCATGTTATGAAATGGGTTTTCCAGAGCCAATAATAAGCAGAGAAGTCACATGACACTGTCTGCTTATACGTGGGTATAAGGCGCTATGGGTTGTGTTTTCACATGAATCCATAAACTTACTGTGTATTCAGTGCGTCCTCCGTGCCTGAAACTGAGCAGCAAGTAAGACTGTGTGCGCCATCATGCGTAAACAGTATTTACAATACTTTTTTCACCAACGGATTGTCAGAATGCATCAAAAACAGGTTATATTTATTCAACGAAGTGACGCGCAAGAGTGGATTGGGACTGGAAGTGGAAAAGTTCAAATAGAATTTTAAAGTGAAAAAGTGAAAACCCAACAGTCAAAACCACCCCCTATGACCAAGCACGTGGCGACAGTGGGAAGGAAAATCTCCCTTGTATCAGGAAGAACCCTCCGGCAGAACCAGGCTCAAGGAGGGGTGGTCATCTGCCATGACCCGTTGGGGCTGGAAGTGAAAAAGTTCAAATAAAGTTTGAAAGTTAAAAACCCAACAGTCAAAATAACCCCCTATGAGCAAGCATGTGGTGACAGTGGGAAGGAAAAACTCCCTTTTGACAGGAAGAAACCACCGGCAGAACCAGGCTCAAGGAGGGGCAGTCATCTGCCATGACCGGTTTGGGCTGGAAGTGAAAAAGTTCAACTAAAATTTGAAAGTGAAGAAGTTAAAACCCAACAGTCAAAACAACACCCTATGAGCAAGCACATGGCAACAGTGGGAAGGAAAATCTCCCTTGTAACAGGAAGAAACCTCCAGCAGAACCAGGCTCAAGCACAGGTGGTCATCTGCCATGACCGGTTGGGGCTGGAAGTGAAAAAGTTCAAATAGAATTGGAAAGTGAAAAAGTGAAAACCCAACAGTCAAAACGACCCCCTATGAGCAAGCATGTGGCGACAGTGGGAAGGAAAAACTCCCTTTTGACAGGAAGACAACTCTGGCAGAACCAGGCTCAAGGAGGGGCGGTCATCTGCCATGACCGGTTGGGGCTGGAAGTGAAAAAGTTCAAATAAAGTTTGAAAGTGAAAAAGTTAAAACCCAACAGTCAAAACGACCCCCTATGAGCAAGCACATGGCAACAGTGGGAAGGAAAATCTCCCTTTTAAGAGGAAGAAACCTCTAGCAGAACCAGGCTCAAGGAGGGGCGGTCATCTGCCACGACCGATTGGGGCTGGAAGTGAAAAAGTTCAAGTAAAGTTTGAAAGTGAAAATGTTGGTGCGCCTCGGCGGCTTAGTGGTGAAGCCGGCGGCCACATACATATGCCGCGTTGTGGCGCGGGTTTGCGTCACGGCCCGTTGCCAGTTTGCCTGCGTGTCTTCCCCTAAATCTTTTACCCAAATGTTCAGACATAACTGTGCATTTGTAAGCTGTAGTGGTTTAATCGGATTGGTTAACTCACTGTTCCTGTGGTGACAGTGTTTTGTTGTTTTCATGCTGTGATCAGATTGCATGGACAGTAGGGCTGGAACTAAAGATTATTTTGGTAGTGGAATAATCTGTCATTTCTGCTATAGATTAGTCGATTAGTCAACGATTATTTCAATCTTAACTCACCTGTTCAAGCCTGCCCACCTGTTAACATCACCTTGTTCTCATCTCACAATTAAAATAATGACCCATAAAAATACGAGATTGAAACTAAACAAATGTATTTTTAACATTAATGTGACCATCACAATAAATATCAAATAAAAAATGCATATTAAAGTAAAGGCAATTTTTATTTTTAAATGAAAATATAATGTGCAAATAAACAAAAATGGCCTCTTTCCAAAAGTTCAAATAAAGCTTCAAATTAAATCAAAAAGATTTTTCCGTCAAAACAGCTGAAAAGTTTACAGACAATTCAGTTCATACAGAGGTTTGCTATTCAGAATGAACGCTGATATTAATATGAGGGAAAAAATAGGAGCCAATGTAGCTGCTCCTATTGTCCTTCACTCGTTAGCTAACATAACTGAAATGGCGGTGCTTAGCAAACATTATCCATGAGAGCTTGTTTCCAACAGGTAAACTAACAGAAACATTACTGTACAAACATTAACAGGTATCTACGGTGCACTAACATATATGGCAGGCCGTTTTAACATAAAATCCCTTTGTCTGACTATCCGTAATTACATTTCAGATATCTAAAACTGGATTTTGACTAGACAAAACTACATTTTGACTATCCAGAATGGTAATTTAAGATATCCGCAATTAAATTCTGACTAGTAAGAATAATAATTCAAGATATCTTCAATTACATTTTGACGAGTCAAAATTCCTTTCACGATATCTCAAATGACGTCACCGGATTTGTCATTTGACGGCTCACACATCTGTAATTACAATTTAAGATATCTCAAACGTAATTATGACTAGTCAAAATGGTGACCCCAGGCCTCCCAGCTCAACGGGACCCCCTGTGGCTGGCGACATTCATTGCATGTGTGCGATTGTCCCTGCCCCCCAGTGGCCAGTGATAGTCATTGCATCGTGTGTGACGGGGACACTCATGCACACGCCTGCACTCACTCACGCACACACACAGACAGACAGACACACACACAGACACACACACACACACAGACACACACACAGACGCTCACTCACTCACACACACACACACACAGACACACGCACACGAGACCAGACCAGACCGGACCGAAAGCAAGGCTACGCAAAGACCGCTGCGATCGCAGGTCGAGGACTCGATGACGCAAACCCGGGGATCACGATCACGATCGCCATCGTCATCAACTTCACCATCGCCAAACAACTGCTCGATCGCGATTGCGATAAAAAAAAATCGCACTCGTGGGGTTGGCTGGCTTCGTTTATCGATGAGGCGACACGACGCGAACCCACGATTGCCATCATCATCACCATCACCATCATCATCATCATCACCACCATCACCGTCGCCAAACAACCACACTCGATAGCAATTGAGATAAAAAAAAAAACAAAAAAAAAACAAAACCTCCCAAAAAACAACAAAACCGCGCACCACCGAGCACGGACTTTGCAACGCGATAACCCCAAGCCAAGTTCTGCTTCTGTCACTGCGTAACAAACGACACACTAAAACAAACAAAGCGGTGTCAGGCGAATCGTGAAGGACCGTGAGCATAGAAGATGCTGGCATACACCGGGAAACGCAACAAGCGAGGTCCTCCTGAGAAAAACCTGGCATCCAGAGTGGTGCTCGAGCTGACCGAGGGACTGGGACCGGGCCACAACGTCACCTTCGACAACTTCTTCACGTCATACGAGCTGGTCAGGAGGCTGTTCGTCCAAAGGGGCCTCACCTCGCTCGGGACCGGGCGCGCGAACAGGGCCGAGATCCCCAGGCGACTGCTCGAAGTCAAGGGCAGACCGGTGCCATCGTCGTGATTCGCGTTTGCGTGGACCGCGGAGCCTCCTGACGCCGTCGTGGTCTCCTACCTGGCCAAGCACAACAAGAACGTGCTGATCCTCACCACGCACGAGCAGCACGTGCACACCCCGGGGCTGAGCGGGCGAGCGGACGGGAAGCCCCTGGCGATGCTCCACTACTATCGCACCAAGGGAGGCGTGGACAACCTGGACAAGGTGTTGGGCACGTACAGTTGCAGGAGAAGGATGACTCGTTGGCCCCTGGCCCTCTTTCACAACATGGTGGACGTGTCCGCGTACAACGCCTTCGTGCTGTGGAGGGAGCTGAATCCCGCCTGGATGCCGGGCAAGCGCAACAAACGCAGGCTGTTCCTGGAACGGCTGGGCAAAGAGCTGGTGGCCGGCACAGCCGCCGCCAGAGAGGGGAAGAAGGTGAGGGAGGCAACGACGACGGTGACGACAAAAGCGCGACGGCAGGCGTGGTGTGGCCACGAGTCCAAGGCGAGGAGGAAGAGGTGTCGCGTGTGTCCCGGGAGCAGGGACGCCAAGACCAAGACTGCAAGACAAGATGGCTGCAGGTGGGAGAGGGGCTGTCACGGCACTCCGGGTCTATTGTTTGCTTACAACGTTTTCAAAGCCTGTTCATGTTGATCCAGCTCAGTTGGTTGGTAACATCTTACCATTGGGCGATGGTGTGGATGGCGCGGCACCGGGACGGTCTGTCGGGGAAACTCTGGTTCCGAGGGTGTCTGTCGGTGCGTCGGGAAGAAGCTTCAGTTGAGAGTCCGTGGGACAACTGCGTGATACAACCGTGGCCTCGTATGGAAGCGGGAGGCATGATCCAGACACACAACAAACTTTTCTGAATGGTCGTTCCGTCACCATGGCAACGACCATAAACAGGAAGCGGCTCAATCCAGGGATAGCTAAACACCGGAAGTGGGGGTTTTTTCAAACTGTTAATCACTCAAAAATAGTTTGGGACACTAAAACAAAGGCCAAAGGTCTGCTAGGTGGCCATTTAAATATAAGAAGCATCATGTCAAAAATAGAACAAGTTAATCACCTGCTGCTTAACTCAAATCTGGACTATCTTTGTCTATCTGAGACCTGGCTCTATAAAAATGCTCCCTCTGCAGCACTTAACATCCCTGGCTATAATATGTTCAGAAGAGACAGAGAAGGAGCAAAGGGTGGTGGTGTCATGATATACATAAAAAATAATATTAAATATCAGGAAATTATGTGGATGAATGATCATGATTTGGAATGCTTGGGTTTAAACATCATACTAGCACCACAAATGTCTTTCACAATCGTTGTGATATATCGCCCCCCCTCTTCAGATGTCACTTTTTATGAAAAGTTTGAAAATCTACTGAAAGAATCTAACTTAAACAAAGAGACCATTATCTGGGGGGATACCAAAATAAACTGGGAAGATACATCATGTAGAAAAAAATCTTAAAAAAATAACTGACAAATTTGATCTAGTCCAAATGATCAATGGGCCCACAAGAATTACCACATCAAGCAGCACCCAGATTGATTTAGTATTTACCAACCGACCTGAGAGAATCATTAAGTCTTATAATATGCTAGCTGGTCTTTCTGACCACAATTTAATCCTTGTGGCCAGAAAGCTCTCAAAAAAGAGGTTTGGTCATCCTGTCAGAGAGCGTGAGTATGTTGGAATTCCAAAAAACCAACAGGAAGGATTTAAAAGTGCTGTCCAGCAGATTGACTGGGATCACATTTTACCGGGAACAAACTGTGAAATGGACTGTGAATCTTTTATAGCTGCAATTGAGAGAACAATAAAAGATTTTACCTGTAAAGTTAAACACAAACACAAGAAAAACATACTTCCCTGGATGAGCTCTGACATACTCAAACTAGTGAAAGAGAGGGATCTTGCATTAAAAAATGCAATTAAAACTAAGTCAGTTAGTGCTAAAAATCTGTTCACAACACTGAGGAATAAAACTGTTAAAGCCATACGCAAGGCTAAAGCAGATTTTTTTCTTGACTATAATAGAAAATGCAAAAGGGGATTCTAAAACAATATGGAAACAACTGAAAAAACTTTTAGGACAGGACATAAAAAGGAAACAACTTCTAGAAATTAAGATAAATGGACAAATTACAAATAACACAAACAAAGTTGCAGATGCCTTTAATAATTTTTTTATTGAATCTATATCCACTATTACCCAAAGCTTCCCACCTAACAATCTGAACGTTTGTCTGATAAATAAGTTAGAGCCGATTTTAAATCTAGGCACAGTCACAGAATCTGAAGTCTTACAGACAATAAAAACATTAAAAGCTTCCAGAACTAGAGACATATTTGGCATAGATATGTGCATGCTGAAAGAATTCAGTTCCACTTTATTAACACCAGTGACCAAAATTGTCAATCTCTCCATTATTGAGGTGGTATTTCCAAGTGTGTGGAAATCAGCTGCTGTTGTCCCAGTATTCAAAGAGATCCATTGTCAGTGGAAAATTACAGACCAATCAGTATCTTACCTACAGTGTCAAAAGTTGCAGAGAAACTTATTTCCCAACAAATAATAACACATCTGAATACCACTACATTTTCCCTTCATTCAATCCAATTTGGTTTCAGAACTCGACACTCTACGGAAGCTGCTAATTGTTTTTTCATAGAAAATATCAAACATTTGCTGGATAAAGGTGGTGTGGTTGGAGTTGTGTTTCTTGATCTAAAAAAAGCCTTTGACACAGTAAACCATAAAATATTGTTAACCAAATTAAGAAAATTTAACTTCTCAGCAGGTGCAATAAAATGGATAGAATCATATCTTTCGAATCGCTCACAGTCAGTCAGGATCAGTGATTACCACTCACCGCTCCTCTCTCTGTCCACAGGGGTACCTCAAGGTTCTATTTTGGGGCCTCTGCTATTTTCACTTTATACAAACGACTTACCTTCAGTTTGTCCAGATGTCTATATTCAGATGTATGCAGATGATACCGTCATTTACACGCATGGTAAAAACACAACACAAGTAGCTGAAAAACTTTCACAGTCTATGGCCCATGTCTCTGAATGGCTAAACCAATCTTGCTTACAACTTAATGTAAACAAAACTGTTTCAATGTTCTTTTCTAAATCAAACATTGCAAATAATAAAGCAGATATTTATGTGACAGGTGTGTAAGAGACTGTGTGCGTCTAATGTGTGCTGGTTGCAGATCGCTCGTCAATTGAATCTTCCTCAGTCAGAAGGAATAGGCCAACTCCAGGAGTGCAGCTTAGAGGGTTTATTGAGGCAATAGAAGCAGGTACATGGGAGATGATGACGGTACAGAGGGTGTTGTGAGTATTGCTAGGTGGGTGTGTGTGTGTTTGTGTATGTGTGGTTATATCATAAGAAGGCACACAGCACTCATACAAACAAGATTAGGAAAGGATTGGCTGTGGATGGCGATTCCTGCTCCGTGGATGCTGTTATCGCGGCACTGAGCCCCGCAGAAGGAGCTGCCTACCTACGAGCGAGTAGAACTACAAAACAGGTGCATCATGGGTATTGTAGTGCCAAATGAGGGCACGGACTTTTAACAGCCGCCCCTGTATTTGTAAGCAAATACACTCATTCAAAGTCCACTAGTTTAGAGAAGTCTGACTTAAGTCTTCAGGCTCCTTAGGGAGCTCCACCAGTTTGGTTACTGAGCGAACATAGATATTGTCCTTAACCTTCACCTCAGCAGCTCGAACAACGCCATCTGTCCCAGGGAAAACCTTGGTGATGGTCCCCACTGGCCACAGTCCTCTGGGAAGGTTGGAGTCGACGATCATCACAATTTGTCCCACAGCAGCATTATCAGTAGATTTCCTCCATTTCGGTCTCAACTGGAGCCCAGGGAGGTAGTTCTGCATAAAGCGCTTCCAAAAATGATCACTGATCACCTGACTGTGTTTCCATCTCCTGTTAGACAGGGCATCGTGAGGTCCATACACTACCTGTGGTAGTCCTGCGTCCCGCCGCCCCATTAACAAAAGGTTTGGCGTGATGGGGTCTGGGTCGGCCACATCAGAGGAGGCATAACCTAGAGGTTTAGAGTTAAGGCTGCCTTCAACCTCTCTGAGAGCTGTTAGGAGGACTTCCTCTGCCATGACTTGGTCTGTTTTGGACTTGTAGAGCTGACTTGACTGACCTGATTTCTCTTTCCCAGGCTCCTCCAAAGTGAGGAGCATTCGGTGGGTTAAAGTTAAAGTTGATGGTCTGTTTTTCCAATTGGTGCTGCAGCTCTGGGGCCATTTTTTCAAAGGTGCTCTGTAGTTCTCTGTGGCCACCCCTGAAATTGGTGCCTCGGTCGGACCACAGCTCATACGGCTTCCCCCAGCGAGCAATAAACCTGCGTAATGACATCAGGAAAGAGTCAGTATCAAGGCTAGGGAGGAGATCCAAGTTAACACATCGAGTGGTGAGGCATTTGTAGATGATCCCCCAGCGTTTTTCTCTCCTACATCCAATCTTAATCAGATACGGTCCAAAGCAGTCGACCCCTGTGGACCAGAATGGGGGTTTGTACAGCCTCAGCCGAGCTGAGGGAAGGTCAGCCATCTTTGGTGTAGAAGGTGCAGCACGCCATCTTCTGCAGTCCACGCACTGGTACTGATGTTTCTTAATAGCCTGGCGACCTCTAAGGATCCAGTAGGTGCGCCTTATCTCTGCATAGAGTCTCTCTGCACCTGGGTGAAGCAGATGAGCATCATAGTGCTTTATGATGAGGTGAGTCACAGGGTGATCAGGTGCTAACACAACTGGATGGAGGCTGTCAGGGTCTACATCCATGGCTTGACGCAAGCGGCCTCCCACTCGGATCAGTCCACTGAGGCTGTCATACTCAGGGGAAAGAGCACTGAGACGACTGCTTGGGCGTACAGAGTTGCCTGCTTGGAGCGCTTGGACCTCCTCTGGGAAGCTGTCCTTCTGTGCAGAGCGAAGCAGTTGGGTCTCTGCTTCGAGCCGCTCAGTAGCAGTATAGGAGGTCGCGGCCACCCCATGCAGGGATTGGTGAGTGGCTAGAATCAAGTCCTCTAATGAAGTACTCTGTGCGGGATCTGGGAGGCTCTGAGCTACAGATGTGAAGCTACAGAATGCGGTCTTTCTGAGTTCTTCACTGCCACAGTCTGGGAACTCTGTCGGGGGTTTTGGCCAGGTGTCAGGAGTCTGGGTGAGGAAGTGTGGGCCCTGTGACCAACGGCTGGAGGCAGTGAGCTCTGACAGTGCTTTCCCTCTTGTGATGTCATCTGCTGGATTTTCATCAGAGTTCATGTACCCCCACTGTTCTGGGGAGGTCAACTCCTGTATTTCACAAATCTGAGTCCCCACAAATACCTTGTACCTGCATGAGCTGGACTGGATCCACTGCAGCACTGTAGTAGAATCAGTCCACAAGTAGACAGAGTCCAGTGGTAGTGAGAGTTCAGTTTGGAGTACCTTCGCTAGTTGGGCTCCCGTCAACGCTGCACACAGCTCCAGTCTGGGAATTGACACCTGTTTGCGGGGTGCAACTCTTGAACGTGCCATGATGAAGGAGGTGGAGATGTGTGCCTGCTGCTCTGTTACTCTGAGATAAGCCACTGCTCCATAGGACCTCTCAGAGGCGTCACAGAAGATGTGAGCCTCATATGTAGCACCGCTGATGTTGTGAAGAGGACTATAGCATCAAGGGATGGTGATATGCTGGAGATTAGGCAGTTCCTCCTCCCATTCGAGCCAGGAATGAAGCAGGTTTCCTTCTATGGGCTCATCCCATCCTCTCTCTGTGTTCCACAGGGCCTGCACAATGAGCTTTGCTCTTGTGGTGTAGGGGGAGATATAACCCAATGGGTCATACTGACTGGCGAGCACTTTATAAATATTGCGCAGTGTGACCGTCGTGTAGGACACTGGGCGATGCTTGTATCCCAGGACATCCGTTGGGCAGTGCCAGCTGAGACCCAATGTTGACTCCTGTGGATCGAGACTTTTGAAGTTTAACCACAGTTCACAGCCTTCTGACCTGGCCGTGCTGGGCAGATGGGCAACCACCTCAGGGAGGTTGCTGGCCCACTGTCGTATCTCAAATCCACCTTGGAGGAGCAGGTCTCTCATTCTGTCAATGAGTAACTTGGCCTCTTGAGGGGTAGAAAAGGACTGCAGGCAGTTGTCTACATAGAAGGCTGTGTGGACAGAGTCATAGATGTCTTTGTGGGTGTCTCTGTGGTCCTTCACGTGCCTCTGAAGAGCAAATGTAGCACAGCAGGGGCTACACGTTGTCCCAAAAGGTAAGACTCTCCACTCATATACGTCTGGTGGCCTCTCTGTTTCACCATCTCTCCACAGGAACCATAGCAGGGGGCAGTCTTCAGGAAGCAGGCCGATCTGGTGAAACATGGCTTTTATGTCTCCGCTCACTGCCACTGGATACTGGCGGAACCGGAGGAGTACACCCAGCAGTGTAGGCCCCAGCGGAGGGCCGGGCAGGAGGTAGTGATTAAGGACGTTCCCTTGGAACTCAAAGGAGCAGTTGAAGACTACTCGTGCCTTGTTGTTATGATGCACAATGTGGTGTGGTACATACCAAGATTCAGTAGAGCCGTGGATCTCTTCTGGAGTCAGCTTCACCACATAGCCAGCAGCTACCAACCTCTTGATCTCTTGGTTGTAGGTGAGAGCCAGATCAGGATGTTTAATCAGCTTACGCTCTGTGGATCTCAGCAGGCCTTTAACTACGTCAGGAGGGACGTACATCAGCGGAAAGTCCTTCTTCCTCAGCAGGGGGGTGGCATATCTCTCTACACCATTCACAGGTACCCTGATGGTCTTGGCCTCCAACGTGGCTATGGCCTGTCTGTCCTCCTTTGAGAGCGTGACCTCCTTCTCGGGTCTATGTATGGGAGCATCTAGTTGCCACAGACGTTGTACATCATGATGCAGGGCCTCGGCAGGAGAAAGGCATGATATGTTCAGGCAGTGCGCCTCCCCCTGCTGTGTAGGCATGCTACTGCTTGGACCTTGGATGGCCCACCCTAGCTTGGTGCAAACAGCGACAGGTCCATGGGCTGGGCCACGCAGGACTGGGTGGACAGGAGTTATTAGGTGAGCGTTATCTGAACCGATTAACACTAGAGGCTGTATCCGGTTGAATCCCTCAACCTGCACTTGCCGTAGGTGGTGATACTTCTCCTTCAAGAGCTCCACTGGACATGACTGTTCAGCTAGGCTGAGCTGTTGGGCAGTAAAGGCACGTGTGATGTTATAACGTATCTTGGGTTTGGCCTTTGGAGACACTTGGAATGAGACGTAGCCTCCATTTATCTGAATCACATCTTGACGGATGGTGCGCAGAGACAGTGTTTCCTCGTCTGGGGATAAGCCTAGTAACTTAACTGCAGCTGGGAGTATGATGGTTTTCTCTGATCCATCATCGAGGAGAGCATATGTGTTCAGAGATTTCCTTTGATAGTGTAACTGGATGGGCACAACCTTGAGCATCACGTGGCCAGAGTGACTGACAGGATCCAGAAACACTCTGCTGGTGCTCACTGTTAGGATGTTAGGGTCCCACCTCCTAGCTTCAGCCAGGTCATGAAGCACTAATAAGTGCTGTTCTCCACAGGTGCTGCACAGCTTCTTCAGAGTGCACTGCTCCGGAGTGTGTTTACGGCCACAGTGCCAGCATTTGGACTTATCCTTTAGCCAGGTGGCTACAGCTGTGAGGGCTAGCTTCTTAAAGTCTACACAGCCACTGAGGTAGTGCTCTGTTCCTTCACAGTATGGGCAATATGGCTTAAACTTCTGTCTCTTCTTACAAGGGGAAGAAGGGTTAGTAGCTTGTGCCTTAGTGTCCGTCTTTGGCTGTGTCTGAGTAGGATCTGAGCCATAGTATATGGATGTGGACTTACTCAGTGCTTTAGATCCTGCGGAGGCTCTGGGGTTACTCCTCTCTGGGCGTGGTCTGTCTGATGACTGTAGCTGAGTGGCTTGCCTTGACAGCTGAAGACCTTGGGACTTGCGCTCCAGCCATTCAGAGAGGTCATACATGTTGTATGTGCGGCTACTGCCAGTGCGTATGATGCCACGTGTGATACAGTACTCAATGAAACTGTCTCTGTAGCTAGGAGGAAGTTTGGTGAGTAACCTGTCTACATGTGAACTGCACTGGAGCTCACTGGCTGCTACGTCATCCATAGTACTGAGGAGAGCTACTAGGCTAGACACTGCCAGGGAGAAATCTTCAAATGCTTGAGGGTCACCTGCCTTGATAGGCAAGCAGTTAAGTATAGCACTGAGTTCACTCTGGACCAACTGTCTAGGCTGTCCATATCTCTGCTCCAAAGCCTGAATTGCACTAGTGTAGGGAGTGCGGTCGTGGATATAGCGCCTGGCCACCTGTAAAGCACATGGATGCTCTAGATGATCCAGCAGGATGTGATATTTATATTCCTCTGTGAGGTGTGCATGAGGCTCGAGTAGGCTGTCCAGTCCTTTCTTCAACAGTGCAAAATCACTCTCTTTGCCTGATTTGAATTTTACCAGTCTGGGCTTTGGAATGCCATATGATGATGCAACAATCATCTCCATCAGATTTGGATGGTTAGCTTCCGCCGTAGGGAGTAGGGGCGCTGGTGCATGGTGTGCAGCAGGCGGTGATCGAGAGGCAGCATAGTTGTGGTTAGCCGAATCAGCAAGTGCAGCTGCATAATGCTGGCTATAGGTCTGCTGTGCTGCCACTCCCTGTGGTGGCTGATACCGGGGTGTAGCAGAAGCTGCATAGGGGTCTGGTGGTGCAGAGTGTATCTGGTTGGAGCTGCTTGGAGGCTGTGGATGTTGGTACCTCTGACTGTATAGGGACTCAGTCTGATGCGGCTGACACCTCCGGAGCTGCATGGATTGTGCTACCTGAATGACAGGTTGTAGAGCAGGCTGTATCATATGACTCACTCTAGGAGGTGGAGCTGGTAGCGACGCTACCTGGATACCTGGATAAACCGGAGGGCCCCTTGGCGATGGAGCGGAATGAAGTACAGGCTGACCTACAGGCTGGAAGGCCGTATTCACTCTGGGTTGAAGTATAGGTTGAGGCACTGACCGTGGCTGAATCCTCTGCTGTGGTGCTTCAGCTGCATCTAACTGTGGAGCTGACTGAACTTCCAGTAGCGATAGAGCTGGCTGGTCAATCGAGCTTAGAGGCCGTGAAGCTGGCCATGGTGCTGACTGCACCAAGAGGTTTGCCTTCTGGGTTGGTAAGGATGCAGCCAGTTCTATTGGCCTCAGTAGGTTCACTGGTGTTTTGTTGCCTTGACTTTCTGGTGCCAGGGTGTTCAGCTGATCAGGGCCACGGCTGTTGTGCATGCCCACACTGCGAGGCTGTGGTGTTAGAAGGAATGCAGGAAGGGATTCTGCTCTATCATGTCGTGGAGCATGAGCATGTGGCAGGAGAGGGCTACATGACTTACATGTTCGCTCCAGTTGCTCCACACGCTTGGTTAGTGCGCCACTGGTCTCCTTCATAGTGACTTGCATCTCATTCATCATTTCCAGTACTCCATCTTCTCCCATCTTCGCATCTTCTCCTTGTTAGGTTCCTCTGAACTGCTGCTGGTAGATGACTCTGACTCCTCTGGATCAGGTACGTCATGCTCATATTCCGCCAGATGTCCCGGAAGCTTCCTGTTCCTGTGTGGACGGGGACTGTGCTTATGACTCTTCTCCTGAGAAGCTTTATCCTTGGGAGTTGCCATGTTGTTGAGCCAACCAATAAGCACATCCGGCTCGAAGGACCACTTGTAAGAGACTGTGTGCATCTAATGTGTGCTGGTTGCGGATCGCTCGTCAATTGAATCTTCCTCGGTCAGAAGGAATAGGCCAACTCCAGGGGTGCAGCTTAGAGGGTTTATTGAGGCAATAGAAGCAGGTACATGGGAGATGATGACAGTACAGAGGTTGTTGTGAGTATTGCTAGGTGGGTGTGTGTGTGTTTGTGTATGTGTGGTTATATCATAAGAACGCACACAGCACTCATACAAACAAGATTAGAAAAGGATTGGCTGTGGATGGCGATTCCTGCTCCGTGGATGCTGTTATCACGGTATTGAGCCCCGCAGAAGGAGCTGCCTACCTACGAGCGAGTAGAACTACAAAATAAACAGGTGCATCATGGGTATTGTAGTGCCAAATGAGGGTACGGACTTTTAACAAGGTGAAAAAATAAAAGTTGTGTCAGAATTCAAATACCTAGGTATCTTAAGAGACTCTAGACTAACTTTTAAATCACAGATAAAAACAATCTGTAAGCGAGTGAAATTTAATATCGCAAATTTCCGTTACATAAGATCACACCTATCACTTCAGGCAGCTAAAATGTTCATGTACAGTATGGTTCTGTCTCATATCACCTACTGTCTTACAACCTGGTCACAGGTAAACAAAACAACACTCAAACCTTTAGAGTCACTTTACAAACAGACAATCAAAATTTTGGATAGAAAACCATCACGATATCATCAGTGTGCCATTCTACAAAAGCATAAGCTTTTAAGTTGGGAAAATGTCATCAAGTATTCAAATCTCTGTCTGATATTCAAAATCCTTCGTGGTCTGTCATCTCCTCCACTCAGTCAGTTTGTTAACATCAGAAATGCCACCCACAGAGTAACACGAGGGGCGGCCCGAGGAGACTGTGTTGTTCCTCTCAGGAAAAGTGCCTTCAGTCAGAGTGCCTTTTCAGTTACAGCAGCACAGGAGTGGAACTGTGTCCCTCAAAACATCAGAGAACTGACCACATACACTCTGTTCAAAAAGCATCTAAAAAACTGGTTCATAACACATCAGATATGTCAGCATTAATAGGATTATGGACAGTGTCTCCCCTCAACCCAACCCTGTTGCCACTTGTGTCTTTATGTTATTATGTAGTATAATTTTTTGTCTGTATTATACTTAACTTGGATTCTGTTTTTATCAGCAGGATTTGAAGAATTATAATCTGTTTTATTGCTCTTTTATATTTGTTCATTGTAATCCTCTTATTGTTGTTTTTTAGGTAGACAATTTTAAGATCTGTCCAGGGACAACAGATGAAAAATAGCCTTTTGGCTGATTCTGGTGCATTTACTGTAATGTTAATTAATGTACATTGTCCCTGTCAAATAAACTAATAATAATAATAAACTCTGTGTGCGGCTGTCGCGTGCACGTGTGCGGCAAGTGCGCCGTGGTCTACTGTCCAAACTGCGCCTCGGCCCCGTGTCAGTGATAATCGCACACAAACATACACACACACACACACACACACACACGTGGCCAGTGCGCCACTGCCCAATACGCCTCGGCCCCGTGTTAGTGATAAACACACACACACACACACACACACACAGGGCCTAAGCAGCACTATGGGGATTCACTCTGTCAGGGGGTCGGTTTGACCCCACCTGAGACCCACGTATGTATCACGCGTTTGCGAGTCCCCATTGCAGACCTTACGGAGGGGGTCCTTCGTGCCCCGGACACACTCTCGTGACGGAGGGAGGGGTCCTTCGTACCCCAGAAACACACTCATGAATTCAAACGCAGTGGGAGCACAAGGGTTAATTGTAGATATCTGAAAAGTGTGTTTCAGATAGTCAGTAATTCATTGAAGATATCTTGAATTGAAGCCGCCATACAACTCAATGGTAAATCTGATGTCATTTCAACTAGTCAGAATGTAATTAGAGATATCTCAAATAGGTATTTTGTCTAGTCACAACATAATTAGAGATATCTTAATTTACTAATACGTCTAGTCATAAATCAATTTCAGATATCTGGAATGTAAGGTGGTGAATCGGATTTTATGTTAAAACGGACTGCCATATAACGCACCCATCCAGAGCTGACGTCAGGGTGCTGGCATTTTAAATGCTCAGCACTGCGGTGATGCTGCCATGGAAAAAAAGCTCTGCTTTGCACAGTCTGCATTCAGCTTTATTTTAGTTTTTTGTCAAATGCTCCCACAACTTTGACAGTCTGTCTCCATTTTCTTTAATTTTCTCCACCCTCCTCTCTGTTCCACTAGTGTTACGCTGTTGTTACTTTGTTCTTCGTTGGTATTGTTGTTGCTGGCAGACAATGGAGGCAATACTGCCCCCATATCTTCCTGTAGTGTATTGCAATTACAAAATCACACGATAAGTGGAACAAAATAGATGGATGGGTTTAAAAGTACGACGCTTTGACGATGAATTTTCACGTCGACAAATTTTTGTAGTCGACGTCATCGATTACGTCGATGAATCGTTGCAGCCCTAATGGATAGACTAGTAGATCTCACTTTTATACCTCATTCATGGTCTCGGGGTGCCACCACATAATTTTATGTGGGCAGCTACAGTGAAAACTTGACCATTGGAATTGTAAAATCCAGTTGAGAAGGAGAAATCAGAGTAATCGTGCATGATCATCTAATGACAGCGGCCAACTCAGCCTACACCTTTGCATACAGGCAAGACCAGCACATCGACAGTAGTTATTTATATCCCTAGTTTCAGTGGACTAGGTGGTGATATTTGGACTGCAGGAAAAAAAATGGATTCTTAGAATTCAAGTCAAGTTATTTTCTGAGTAGGTAAGCAAAGCAGAATGTTGCATACTCCCGTATGCCTCAGTCTGATGTTTTTCTGCCAAATGCTTGTGTCACAGCCTTAACTACATGGGCAGAGCACAGATGCAACACAGTGAAGTTTGTCATACCAGCAGTGCGTTTATGCACTGGCGAGGTACACAGAAATATCTTCCTTGTTGAAAGATATAAGCATGCTATTAATCAGAGCCCAACTGTGGTCTGTCTCAACCTGTGCCATTTGTATTTTTGTTTTGTGTGACAGTTTCCTTTTGAATTCCATTAGCCAATGAGAAATGGAAGGAATACTATGGCTGTTGGTGATCAGTTCTGTGACAGGCAAAGGAGGTTTATTATTGCCCATGTCTGGCAAAACTAAAGCGTAATATAAAACTTGTTTGTCTTGATCTGGGATTTTCTGGACAACGCTGCCTGTTGCATCAAGGTGGAGGGTAATGGGTGATGACTGCCTTAGATGCTGTGCCAAATTCCTTAATCCAGTGTCTGTGTATAGGTGTTCTGTAAATGGATCTATTTGTAGGTGCTGAAAGTAACCTTTTGATGATGCTTGAGAACTTGTTTCTTTAATTACTTTTTCAGTTAACATGAGTTCAAGCATAATGTCATCGTGGAGCCTTGTACTCTTATTCAACTCGGACGATATTTTTTTCAGTACATCTTTGGTTAGGCTTTTTGTCATGTTCCCGGCCATAATTTGTTCAGTGGGTGTTTGCTTCAACATCGAGTAATAGTAATGGCTGACACCACCTGCCAAAGCTTTGCCAATCTTACTATTTAGCTGGCCTGAATCGTCTATGTTTCTTATGGTGTGTGACCTCACCAAAGCGTTTTACTGTAAAACAGATTTTTTGTCTTCTGATTTGGAATCCTTTTTTTTCTAAAAGTGTACATTGCATTGCATCCATTAAAAGTGCATTTTGCAGCAGCATGAAAAAAATAGACTTCTTCTTATGACTGTTGTTCATTTTCACATGCTGGTATTTAAAAGAAAGTGTACAGCATGGATTATTTTCCATGCACTGATGATACAATGTGTCAGTCCAAGGGGGACGTAGTTGACTCCCCCCATGTTTTGGTTTTATTTTCTTCCACTGTTTCCTTGTTATCATAATTTTGAATTTTTTAGGTCCTGCATTGCACTTTCTGTAGTCACTTTGGTTGTCTTTATCTGGTTGTCCTTTTCTGTCCCTTGTCTTCATTGGTTTTGTCTTTGATTTTGTGCCTTTTCTGT
Source organism: Archocentrus centrarchus (assembly GCF_007364275.1). Taxonomy (NCBI): domain Eukaryota; kingdom Metazoa; phylum Chordata; class Actinopteri; order Cichliformes; family Cichlidae; genus Archocentrus; species Archocentrus centrarchus. The sequence continues at coordinate 21,312,990 of NC_044346.1, read as the reverse complement.
CCTCTGTTCTGTCCTCTTTTCCATCCTCTGTCCTCTTTTCCTGTCTGCTGTTCTGACTGTGGCTGTTTTGGATGGATTTCTGTTTTGTCCTGTGATTGGTCCCTGTCCTCACTGGTATGTTGTCCTGTGTAGTCAGAGGAAACTTCTTGTCCTGTACTACTCTTTACTTCATTTTTTTTCTCACTCACTCTGTTTGTAGGGGAGCCCTTAACATTCCCCTTGTCACTGATTTCTCTACCTAATGAGGAAATGAAAATATTATTAGGTGTAGAAATGAAAATATTATTAGGTGTAGATTTTTGTTTTACACACATACGTAAAACACAAATATAGAGAGCCCCTAAAGGAACACTGAAGGAAAAAAAGGGACATTAAAGGATAACATCTAAAATAAATTTTCTTGTGCGCACCAGATACTTTATCATGCGCACCAGATACTATTTCGTACTTAGCTGATCTCGTACACATGAGATGCTATCTGGTGCACACCAGAAAGTTTTATTATTATTATTTTAATTTTTCAATGTCCCTTTAGGGGATATGTACAAATCAAAATACAAGCTAATAAAATGTAACATTACCTGCATTAAGCACCTTTGTCCAAATTCCTTGTTGATCTGTAGATCAGATGACCTTCCCCCACTTTAAATAACTTTTCTCATTCGTTTTTAAACAGAGCAAGAACAAGAGATAACCAATGTTCATGAGTTACAACTTCCTCACTAAAACCCAAAGAAAAAAAACATTGAGTAATGGCATGTACACCCCCAGCTTTTTGCCAAAGATTTGTATTTTTAAGGCTCTGTCCTTTTCTGAAAGGACCCATTGTTAGCAATAGTTGAAAAATGCTTTGCCAGTTGCTCTTTTTTCCTTACACAGTTTTCTCTGTCTTTGGAAATAAATCGTCATTGATGTGGTGGTTTAAGTTAGAGCCAAGTAGTGTTAAGTAATTGTACTACATGTCACTTCAAATTACTGTTGTTTTCGCTCTATCATCATGACATTAATTTGAATTTTTAAAACTTTATTAAGAGACTGTGTTAGAATAATTTGATAGTACTGTGTCAGTGGTTTACATGACCAGGAAGCTATTGAAGAAAAATCACAATTTTTGACTAAAATAAAATCCTAAAAATACAAAAAAAAGGCTTAACATGGAATAATAATGAGTGTGCCTCATCTGTCCAGTCTAGCAGAACAATTTCACACAGATTTTGAGTCAGTGGGTCACATGACTAGGGATGGCACAATACCACTTTTTTATGTCCAATACTAATACCGATATTTTACATTTGGATATCTACTGATACCGATACAAATCCGATCTTTTAAAAAAAAACACACACACAAAAAAAACAATTGTTTTTAAATGCCTGGATACAAGTCAACAGTTTCTCATACAACTAAATAAAAATCTTTTAGCTGTCCCACGTACAAGACTAAGGACCAGGGGGGACAGAGCTTTTCAGGCAGTGGCGCCATAGCTCTGGAACTGTTTACCACTCCAGCTCCGTTTAGCTGACTCTGTGGCATCTTTTAAAAAACAGTTGAAAACTTTTCTGTTTAACCAGGCTTTCTGTTGACTTTATCTTTATTCTTTTAATATGGTAATGTTAATATTTTTTAACATGGTATTTTATATGTTTTGTTTTGTTTGTTTTTTTGATATTGTGTTTTAATTATTGTACAGTGCTTTGTGACTTTTTGTCTGTGAAAAGCACTATATAAATAAACTTTACTTACTTACAACAATCACTCTATCACCTGAATCCTGTTGCTCCTATGTGAGAAGGTGATGCATTGACTTATGGCATGTTGCAAATTTCATTAGGGCTACAACTATCAATTATTTTAGTAATCGAGTATTCTATGATTATTTCATCAATTACCCAAGTAACTGGATAAGAAATACTTTTTTCGTATTAACAGTTTATCTGCATATTTTAACTTCCATACTGCAGTTTTTCTCTGTGTGAAACAAACAGGGTGGATGGAGCAGCTACAAAGTTCTCTTTTCTTCACTTACTGATCAGGTGGTAATGAAGGACCTCCAGCTGTTTCCCAGTAAATGTTTATTAATGGTGGTTACAGGTGAAAAAAGCTTCTTTTGGACGCTAGAAAAACATTTCCTTCCACTCCACCTGAGCTCACAGTCACCAGATCTGCCTCTTTGTGCTTGTGCAGACAGACTGCACGTAAAACGAATAGTTATGTCTATAACTTCTGTTCCCTGAAGAAGTGAAACGAGGTACAACACATATAGTATGGGATATCACGCCCTCATGTGTCCTGCTGAAGACACCTCTATTCATGACTCTAAGGCAAATGACCTGTGATGACATATGTGTGGCTCCGCCCACACATATATAACACTGTCATCACAGTCATTCCTCAGTTCAATAGCCGCTCTTCACCGAGATGGCCTCCATAATCCAGTGGGAGAGCCTCTGTTTAGACAGAGCTCTACCTCTAGCTGGATTAGCAAATCAGACAAACTGGTCACATGAACGCACATCCCGAGTGTGGTCAATGTAGGCCCGTAGCAGATGCACTCGACACAGAGAATGCAACTTCCTCTCCTTCTCAGATGTGAAAGGAGGGGAGCAAAAACTCTGAAGTTCAAATTCCATAGAGCTGTAAGTTGCTGGAATAACCTTAGGTAGATATGCGGCATTTGGGCATAGTGCGACCCTGAGACCATAAGAGGAGAATTGTGTGCAAGAAGGATGCACAGATAATGCATGAAGGTCACTCACTCGCTTTGCGGAAGCCAAAGCAAGAAGAAGCGCAGTCTTGTATGAAAGAAACTTCATATCTACAGACTCAGTGGGTTCAAAAGGGGGGCCACAAAGGGCATCCAGAACCAAAGTCAAGTCCCACGAGGGGACACAGATCTCAGTCGGCGAACTCCCTTTAGGAAGTGCATGGCAAGAGGATGTGCATCTGGTGTCACGCCATCAAAGCCGATATGACAAATAGATATAGTTGCTAAATACACCTTAATTGTAGAAAAGGAAAGACCCTTATCTAACAACTCCTGCAGGAATGTCAAAACATCCACAATAGAGCACTGGAATGAAATAATGTGCCGGTCTTGGCACCAATGCTCAAATGCTCGCCATTTGTATGCATACAAGCCTCTAGTGGATGAAGCTCTGGCACTCTGTACTGTTGCCACTACACTTGGGGGCAGACCCTTAGCTATCAAATTTGACCTCTCAACAGGTAAGCATGCAGCCGCCACAGTTCAGGGCGTGGGTGAATCACCTCCCCTTCTGCAGGAGGTACTTGCAGAGAGGAAGCTGCCAGGGCCTTGCTGCCAACAGACTGATTATTTCTGCATACCATGACTTTTCTGGCCACCAAGGGGCCACCAGAATCAGAGAGAGGTGCTGCTGACCGCACTCTCTCTAAAACCAGTGGTATCATTTCCACTGGGGGAAAAGCATACAGGAGAATGTCTGGCCATGAGTGTGCCAATGCATCCATCCCCAGAGGTGCATTGTGGTCGGTTATGGAGAAGAACAGAGGGCAGTGAGCAATCACCCTCGAGGCGAACAGGTCCACCTCTGCCCTGCCAAATATGTCCCAAATCTGGGCCACAACCAAGGGGTGCAACCTCCATTCCCTCACCAGAGGACCCCCCTGGAGAGAAGGTCTGGTCCCAGGTTCAGACGTCCTGGAATGTGAGTGGCTCTCAGTGACAAAAAGCAAACACTGCACTATAACAGCAGAAAGTGAGGCAGCTTTAGCAGGGGAAGGGAACGTGTCCCTCCCTGCCTGTTTATGTAAGAGACCACTGTCGAATTGTATGTCCAGACCAAAGCATGCTGATCCATTATGCAACATTCTGCTTTGCTTACCTACTCAGAAAATAACTTGACTTGAATTCTAAGAATCCATTTTTTTTCCTGCAGTCCAAATATCACCACCTAGTCCACTGAAACTAGGGATATAAATAACTACTGTCGATGTGCTGGTCTTGCCTGTATGCAAAGGTGTAGGCTGAGTTGGCCGCTTGAGCGCTAAAAAAGTGGCTAGCAGCTCTAAGTGATTGATGTGCTGCGATCCAGACCCCTCTCACTGATGCGCCGTCGCACAGAGTCCCCCACCCCCTCAGGGAGGCATCTGTGGACGCCACCTTGCAAAACGACACCATCCCGATCTGAGAGCTCTGATACAGCAGACCAGGCTCCCTCCAAGGGTGGATTGCTAACATGCAGGGTGCGGTTATCGTCAGTCTCCTCCATAGATGGTGCAACGCACACAGGCGATGAGAGAGAGAGAGCCCATCGCTGGAAAGCTCTCATCCTTAACAGCCCGTGTGGCACTAAGTGAATCATCGATGCCATCATGCCCAACAACTGTAGGATTGTTTGGAAACACAGTCTGCGTCCCAACTGAAACTGAGCGAGGCAGCAGTGAAATGCGGCTACTCTGTGCTCTGACAGACGCGCTCGGCCGGAGAGCGAGCATATTTCTAGTCCGAGGAATGGGATCCACTGGCTTGGGGTCAGCGAGCTTTTCTGAAAATTCACTGAGAAACCCAGTGCCTGAATGTGAGACAGGACCAGCGAGAGCTGTTCTCTGGAGTCCACTATGAGAGCCCAGTCATCTAGATAGGCCAAAATGCGGATGCCTCTGTCTCGGAGGGGAGCTAATGCTGCCTCGGCACATTTTCTAAAGGTGCAAGGAGCAAGAGATAGCCCAAAAGGCAGCGCCAGATATTCGTAGGCTACACCCTCGAATGCGAACCTCAGAAACTGCCTGTGATTTGGGTGTATAGCCACATGAAAATAGGCATCTGTTAGATCAATTGTTGTAAACCAATTCCCTGGGCTGACTGCGTTCAGAAGCTGTCTGAGTGTTAGCATCTTGAACTTGTACATTTGCAGGTATCTGTTCAAGACTCGCAGGTCGAGAATAGGATGAAGCCCGCCCCCTTTTTTTGGAACGACAAAATAGCGGCTGTACCAACCTTTGTCCGTCTCCAAAGCGGGTACCACTCATATTGCTGTCTTCTGCAGCAGCGAGTCTATTTCCTCCCTTAGTGTTGTCGCTGCTTCGCTTCTTACATTAGAGCTTAATATACCGCGGAAGCGAGGCGGCCTGGTCCAGAACTGTAACCGGTAACCTGTAGCAACGGTTTCACCACCCACGGAGAGGGGGTGCCACTGAGGGAGGTGGGCCACCAGTCGGCTTACCTGCAGCACTGTAGGTGAGGCGATGTCGCCCCCAGTGTGTCTGCGGGGAAAGGGATAACCTGCCTGACTCGGCTTATTTGGCCTGCAGGCTGAGGATTTGCACTTGCTTGCAAACAGTGGTGGACAGTAACGAAGTATTTGTACTTCGTTACTGTACTTAAGTAGATTTTTCAGGTATCTGTACTTTACTTGAGTATTTATTTTTCTGACAACTTTGTACTTTTACTCACTACATTTTTACACGAGTATCTGTACTTTCTACTTCTTACATTTTCAAAACAAGCTCGTTACTTTAGGTTTAATGCTATTGAGAAACATTTGCATTTCTGGTCAGTGCGGGAGCCGGCTTTTGATTGCGAGCGGTTTTTTCTTGGAAGGCGCAACAACAGGGTGGGGACCAGACACCCCACACGGTAGAGGGAGAGGCTCCTGCAACGCTCGCTCAGAGACCGGAAAGAGCTAGAGGAAGTTGCGCTTTACATAGAGGCTGCACGCCGGCACGGTGAGGAAAATAAATGACAGAAAATGTAGAGGACAAATAAAGTGTCTGCAGTTTGTCAACACAGTGTGTCTGCTAGCTAAAAGAACAGCTGCTGTATTGTAAGGGAGAGCAAAGAATGAGCGATAACTTTACTCAGATGGAGAAAGATGTAAGAAAGAGGTAGAAACGTCCTCCAAGGAGCTACTTTTACTTTCTTACTTTGAGTAGATTTCAGAGCCTGTACTTTTTTACTTTTACTTGAGTACAGAAGTTGAACCAGTACTTGAACTTTTACCAGAGTAGTTTTTAACACAAGTACTTGTACTTCTACTTAAGTACAGAATGTCAGCATTTTTTATTGATCGTAACACAGGAACATGTACACTCATATGGTTTGTAAGAGGCACTTTTATTGGAGCATAACAATAAGATACAGGAGGAGCACTTGATGTGGTCACCTGAGCATTTAAAACAACCTGAACAGAACTTAAGTGGCACCTTTTGTGCGGCAACAGATGGGGGGAAGCGGCATTTCTCTGCCGCTGGAGCCCTTCTCCACTCAATCCCAGAGCTAGGAGGGCTGAGGATTCTTCCTCCTGCGCACGGAATCCCTCCTGGGCCCTGAAGGTGGGCCTTTTCTCCAAGCCAACTGGTATGGAATCTGACCCGGAGGCTGTTTTCTTGCTGGTGGCACCCCCATAGCAGCTGTGGGCACCGCTCTCTTTATGGTGGGCAGAGAGACGGCGGTCCTGCGAGAGGTAGCTGTCAACTTGGGCTTCGCATCACGTCTGTGGATGATATCGCGCAGAGCTTCCATCTGCTTCCTCCTCAGCTCAAATTTGGCCTGAATAGCATTTAGCAATTGCCCAAATAATCCGGCAGCAGACACTGATTCATCTAGATAAATAGCCCTGTGGGGCTAACACCAACAGGGGCAGTTAAACTAACTTTGAGCCAGCAGACAACAGAGCTAACTAGCTGAGCTAGCTAGCTGGCCTCAGCAGAGGTGTTCTTAGTAAGAACTGAGGAATGACTGTGATGACAGTGTTATATATGTGTGGGCAGAGCCACACATATGTCATCACAGGTCATTTGCCTAAGAGCCGTGAATAGAGGTGTCTTCAGTGGGACACACGAGGGCATGATATCCCATACTATATATGTTGTACCAAGTGAATAGACTGAAAAAGAACTGCTGCTGTTGTGTCATCAGTGTTTATGTTGAAAAACTGGGGGCTGTGTGAGCGTAATGTTGCTTTGTATTCACAAGCATTCCCCTAAATACGTTTTTTTTTTTTTTTTTTTTGTGTGTGTGCATTTTTGGCCACAGCGGCTTTTATCGACAGTGGAGGGAGACAGGAAATTTGGGAAAGACACGCGGGCAAAATGGCGACGGGCCGAGACGCGAACCCACGCTGCAACGCGGCATGTGTATGTGGTTGCCAGCTTCACCACGAAGCCATCCAGGCACCCCAAAAAATAAAACATTGAAATTTTCAGCACAGCAAGCACAACACACAAACACGGTAGAGAGTGGTGGAACCATGGAAAAACATATCAGTGATGATCCACAATGTTAAAGGGAATCCATCACAGCGATGGAGAACTTTTTAGAATCTGAGGGGGTTGTTTTCTAACTCCTGATCGTTCACAGTGGGACACATGACCTGGAAGCTATTGAAGAAAAATCCTAAAATTTAACAAAAAAAAATCCTAAAAAATATATAAAGGCTTAAAATGGAATAAAAATGAGTGTGCCTCTTTCAGGGGCGCAGCTATATACTTTCTGAGGTGTATGCGGACACATTTTTTAGCCCCCCCCCCCCCCCCCCCCCCATGGGCGGGGGTGGTAATGCTAATTAGCAAGCTAATACTAACCGCTAAAAGCTGCTCCTGCTTGTTAATTGAGTGAAGGGGCCTACACATGTAACCAGAAAGCACATCTAAAGCATAATCACAGTCTTTGTGAACCTGTAGTTACATTTCTCGAGGTGCATGTAATTTTTCTTAAAGGCCTTTCACAGCTCCACTGGTGCTGAAAACTAATGTTTGACTATGGCTTTCTGAATACAACTATCGATTATTTTCAGAATCGAGTATTGTATCGATTATTCCATCAATTAATCAAGTAATCGGATAAGAAATAATTTTTCGTACTAACAATTCATCTGCCCATTTTAACTTCCGTACTGCAGTTTTTCTCTATGTCACATGTGTCAGACTCAAGGTCTGCGGGCCACTTCCGGCCCACGATCTCATTTTATACGGCCAGCAAGATGATTTCATATAGTTATTATTAATAGCCCGCGGGTAAATGTGCTCCCACCACTCTTACTACAAATTCCATGCACTGCAACAGCTGCTGGCAGGCCAAGAACTGATGTGGGATGTGTTTTCCCTATTGCCGATTGATCAGTGATCAGCGGATAAAACATCGGTCAGCACTTTTTACAGTGACATTTAAGCTGCCTGACTCCCCAAAAAATGACCAAACGAAAAGTGGAAAACAGGGATTTTCCAAACAGGTGGGAGGCAAAAGACCTCAACGCTGACATCGGAGGTAAACCATCTGTCTCTTTTCCTCACTTGCGCTGCGGGGGAAAGAGCGGATTGGTGGGACAGATACGGAAAAGATGAAGAGGGAGACCTGCACAGGTGAGCTGACAGTGCATCACTGTGTCACACAGCAGGAAACGCTACGCAGCAAAGTCCTGAAGACAGAACTCATCATAAACACCGAAACACAGACAGGGAATTTTGTAAGAGGCAGTTTCAGTCTTTTCTGGAGTAAATAGTTTCTGAATTTGGTGACGCGCCTTATTACACAGGTGCGATGAGCTGCCTGAGGAAATCTGTCAGTTCATAGAAAGTGAAGGAAAAGCCTGAACAGGGCTCCAGGATGAAAGGTGGCTGTGAGAGTCGGCTTTTCTTATGAAGCATCATAATGCGTCCCTGCAGCTTTGGGGACTGGACCGCGTGATAACTTGTCTCCACCGCTGTGTTTGCAGCTGCGCTATTTGCTGATAAACTGGACACACTGCGCAGTAAGGAAAAAATAACAGCTGACATTCTCTGCACAGCCAGTAAAACCACACAGACAGTGGAGGCGTGGAAAAAACTTGTCAGCGATGATCCACTCCTGTTAATTCATTCCTGAAATTTTCATTTGATCTTCGTTTTTCTTCTTACTTCTCATTCATGATGGTTGTCATTTCGATTTCTGCAGCCGCGAAATCAAGTGCGCGCATGACCTTAGGGACACCAAACGTGCACATTGTGAACTTTCCCTGCTGTGGTAGATTGTAAATTGCAGTGAAATAATACAGGCGCGAGCATTGATAAAAGCAGCGATCTAGCGGAGTGGGGCGGGCTCCTGTTTGCTAAATGCAGAGACAGCAGAGCTCCGAAAGTGAAGCGTCTCAGCCTGGCGTGGTGCCTTGCGATCAACCGCTAGCTAGAACACTACACACACAAAAAAAAACCCGCATTATCCGCATCCTCTCAACGTTTACTGTGTTCATGTGTGCAGATCACTTATTCATGGACTTATAACATACAAGACTTCTATGACATAACTTACCGACTGTCTTTAAATGGGACAGGAGGAGGGGAGGTGAAGGAGCGCAGGGGCGCCTAATCAGCGAAGCGCCTCTGTTATTGATCATGTCATATGCACAGCTGTTAAATACAGAAAATGCAACTAGAGAAATATTTTCCCACATCATTTTGGCGCCCCCCTCTTGTGCGGCGCCCCTATGCATTGCATATAGTGCATACCCCCTTTTTGCACCACTGGCCTCTTTTATGTAATCTAGTAGCATGATTTACCATTGTTGTTGGTGCAGTTGGTCACAAGACAAGAAATCTTTTTTTTTTTTTTTTTTTTTTTTTTTTGCTCTTGAGTGTTTTATTCGGAAATTTATTGACGGTCCCTAAGTGAACCACCGAACGTGATAAGAGGGAGCAACAGAGAAATTAGAGTTCCTGAATCCGATCAACCGTGAGTTAGATGCCGCTAACTCTGCGGAGCTTGAATATCCAATATCCAATTGAAAATAACATCACCGCGGTAACAAACCATTAGAAGGGAAATAAAGAATTAAGCGCCCGCCAAAATCTGTGCCCCCCTGCTATAATGGACACTCATTTTCCTACCATGATAAAGCAAAAGTATAAAGCAGAGTATGCCTAATAATCTGGGTGATTTCAAAATGATTCCTTTTTTCTACCAAAACCTAGAGGGGTAAGCTTTACTAGCTACACGCCGGAATAGTGACAAAAATGAGTGACAGAAAATGTAAAGGACAAAAAGTTTCTGCAGTTTGGCACACAGTGTGTCTGCTAGCTAAAAGAACAGCTGCTGTATTTCCAGGGAAAGCAAAAAATGAGCGATAACTTCACTCAGATAGAGAAAGATGTAAAAAAGAGGTAGAAACGTCCTCCAAGGAGCTACTTTTATTTTCTTACTTTGAGTACATTTCAGAGGCTGTACTTTTTTACTTTTACCTGAGTACAGAAGTTGGACCAGTACTTAAACCTCTGATTACATGTAATATTGTCTATTTGCATCGTGTGTGTGTAATATATATGTGTGTGTGTGTGTGTGTGTGTGTGTGTGTGTGTGTGTGTGTGTGTGTGTGTGTGTGTGTGTGTGTGTGATAAATGCTTAATGACTGTTCTGCCCATTTGCACATTTCAAAAACAATTAAAACAGTTAACTTATTTTAAAAATATATTGCCTAATGATTTATTTTATTTCTTTCCAATATACTTTTAACCCTTGATCATTGTGTTTTGGTAAATGTAGAGTGCCCAAACGCTTAAAAATTGCACAATATACATTTAATATTGGAATGCTGAGCTGGGGAGGTGGAATGGGGGACCCTAAATAAAATTCTACTTGAGGCCCCATAAAACCTTGGACCGGCTCTGAATATGGGCTTTAACTAGTTAAACATCGTTCCCCATACTTCAGCTTCCCTTTGGATGCACCAAGGGAAAGCTGAAGTAAACGCCCACTTTTGGGAAGCGGAAGATGGGGATCCTGGGTTTCTTTCCGTGAACTGTAAGCAATCGTCTGAACTCCATTTACTTCGGTGGCACATCTGCAATAATCATGGATTGCCGTGAACTGTGGAGGCTGCGAGGACAAAATCCGTGTCGCAGGCGTGTAACGCCAGATGGATGGCTGGTCTAAACGTCGAGCCGACATGTGTTGATGCGTCTAACTATGGCACACTGGTAAAGGGTAAGGACGTTTTGGCTAGCGTTAGTTACGTGGCTAGCTAACCGCATTTAACTGCAGCAAACTTTCATTGCAGTATTGCAGGCCTGAGTGGACCGCTATGCAAAATGAGCAGTACGGTTACGGAATTCATATGTAGTTTTCTCTATATTTTGATTTCCAGCTAAAATGAATGCTGGCCGCAGCAGCATTGGGTATTGATGTGCGAATTTGTTTTTGTTTTTATTTAATGCAGTTGTATATCCTGTTGTGTAATATTGTGTGCCCTCATAATTGTTGTGTAATGGTTGGCGCTTCCTGCTGCCTGAAATGCGCGCTTGTGTGCATGTGTGACTGTCCCCAGGTATCCCTCCCATCGCGGTGGTAACCAACCGGCGTCTCTGCTGCCATGGAAGTGGGCAGCCTCCCCGTGGAGCTGTGGAGGGTTATCTTAGCCTATCTTCCTCTCCCTGACCTGGGCCGCTGCTGCCAGGTGTGCCGTGCCTGGCGGGAGCTCATCCTCTCTCTGGATAACACCCGCTGGAGACAGCTCTGTTTGGGCTGCCCTGAGTGCCGACATCCCAACTGGCCTAGTCAACCGCATCTGGAGCCCTCTTCCTGGAGAGAAGCCCTGAAACAACATGCCCTTGCCACCCGCACTTGGACTCAAAATGGCCCGGAGCTCCAGTCCTCCGCCTGCCTCCTCTTTTTCCGCCGTCGGAAAGATCGCAGGGTTTGGCACGTGGGACCTGGATGTGAGTTTGAGACCCTCCGTGGAGCCCTTGGGGTGGTGGGGCCATATGATCGAGTGGTTCTCCATCCAGGGGTGTATGAGGAGCAGGCTGAGGTAGCGCTGAAGGTACCTGTGGAGCTGGTTGGGCTGGGCCGACTGGGCGAGGTGGCCCTTTTGATGTGCGTAGAGCAGCAGTGCCCTACGGCTAGGCTGTGTAATCTGGTGTTCATGCCACCCTGGTTTTCCACTGTTGTCTACAAGGTGAAGCAACAGCTTGTTTCCTAAGAGAGCCATGTCTCAGATTCAGAGTGGTTTAGTTTACACGGAGATGTCTTAACAAAATAGGGTCTAATTATACTTCTTTGTTTTCTATCTTGCTCTCCTCCAGACATCCTGGGGACATGTCCAACTAGATAACTGCAACTTTGAGGGAGCTCAGCTGCAAATCCGTGGGCCAGGAACCTGCCAGGCTCGGTTTTGCTCCTTCTCTCAGGGCAGCTCTGCACACTTGCTGGGAGTTGTCCTGAGTTTATTTGACAGCTGTGACTTCTCAGGAAGTGACACAGCTTCAGTGACTGTGGAAGGTCCTCCAGTCTCAGAAAGGAATTGGGCTTGTAAACATTTGGCAGCTCTGGCTAGGACGTTCCCATCACATGGCATTTCTGAGTATAATAGTTCTCCTAAAGGACATCCAGCTGCCTCCACTGGTGGATATCAACCTCCAGGTGCTAATGTTAAAAAGGAGAACATAACCATAGAGGACTGGAAGAGGAAGACAGGGGTAGATGCAGTATGTCAGCGTACAGTGATTGAAGATGGCTGGAGTGATGGTGAGCACAGCGAGGGAGAGGAAGAGAATAGAGATGAAGGGGGGACCAACCACACCAAAAAGCATTTAACACTGGAATACAAAATCCCATGTGACCATCATGGCCTGTCACATTTGCTGAACCCCCGGTCAGATGGCTCTCTGCCACTTTCCTCTTCCCCCGATCCCCCATCCATGATCCCTGAGCGTCTCACCCTTCAGCAGGAATTAGACAGAGACCCAGAGGCTCACATGTTGGCAGCATCCACACTTGGCTGCATCCTCAGACGCTGCCTCTTCAGGGACGGGAAGGGCGGTGTACATCTGTCCAATTATGGACAAGCTCGACTGGAAGAGAATGTTTTTCGTGGGCTGAACTATGCTGTGCGCTGCATCCAGAATGCCACAGTTAGTAAAATTCCTAGTAACTTTGCTTCATACAAATGGCATGTATCTGTGATATGTATCATAACAGATTTAGTGACTTGTGTATACACAGCACCCTGGGTAACATATCAAGTTCAAGTATCTCCAATCATTAGTAATTTAGCAGCAGTTTCCTATTCAAGCTGTTATGTGATCACCTTCGTTTTCTCTCCCTCTCCTGCTTCAGATCGTAATGCTGAGAAACGAGGTCTGTGAGTGCCGTGCGTCAGGTGTGTTTCTGCGCCTCTCTGCTCAGGGCCTCATAGCAGAAAATAATATCCACTCAAATGGGGAGGCAGGGCTGGACATCCGAAAAGGGGCTAACCCAACCATTGTGGTAAATGCTGCACCATTGCTGATTCAAGTCCAAGTTTTTAAAGATACAAGAAAACAACAAAACTTTGACAAAAGTAACCTAAACCCAAGTTTCATGTAATGGCATGTCTTAGAGCTTTAACAGCTTTTTTTTTTTTTTAATTTTAAACTATCTTTCTAATTTAAGTTATGAGCTGAAGATGCTTTTTTGTGTGTGGAAAACAGGCAGACACATACTGAGTGTGAATATTTATGGTATACAGAAATGATCTATCCAAGCTTTCCAGATTAAACTAATTTACCCCACCCCTCTTTACACTTCTATTTTAATCCACAGTGCAACAAAATACACAGTGGTTTGCGTTCTGGGGTTGTTGTCCTTGGCAATGGAAAAGGTTCAATCCGAAGCAACCAGATCTACAATAACAAAGAAGCTGGTGTGTACATTCTCTTCTGTGGAAATCCTGTGGTGAGGTAGGTTGGACTCTACAAACATTCAACTTGCCAAGCCATGTGTAGCTCATTATTTTTTTCTCCATTATTTTGGATACTTTTTACATTGTTGAAACAACTTCATAGGTTTTTTTTACTCAAAAAAAAAGTGACGATTTCAGTATAAAACCTACAACAAAGCTTTTTTTTTTTGGCAGCACTTTTCTGTTCTCTCTTCCATAACTTGCTTTGTTCTTTTGTTCGCTTTTTGCTTTCCCTCTTCAGTGGGAATCACATCTTCCAGGGCCAGGCTGCAGGGATTGCTATAAACGAGAATGGCAGAGGAATGATAACAGGTGTGTCACTGGATCTGCTCCATTGCCTTGTCTAAATTACACATCAGCACGACAAATGGGTTCTTCATTTTCCCCCACTGACGTACACGTGAATACATTTTAATTACAGAGAATGTGATCAGAGAGAACCAATGGGGGGGTGTGGATATCCGCAGAGGTGGTGACCCTATCTTAAGGAACAACTACATTTGTTACGGCTATTCAGATGGCGTTGTGGTGGGAGAGAGAGGACGTGGACTTATTGAGGGAAACCAGGTCTTTTGTATGTATTTTGAATCTCTTGAAAGCTGCATTGTGCTTAACAGCTCATCTTGAACACCCATGACACAGATTAATTCCCTCTTCCTCCCAATTTCTTCAGGTAACAAAGGCTGTGGTGTGTGGGTTATGTCGTCCAGCCTTCCACAACTCCTAGGCAACTACATTGTCCATAACTTTATGTATGGGCTGGCAGTATTCTGCAGGAAGGACCCAGAGAACATTGAGATCAGGGAGGGAAACTGGCCTGGGCAGGATGGAATTGGTGGAGAAGGAGGCGGTGTGGACAGGAGGGGAGTAGAAGGAGAGGGACGTGAAGGGCAGGAGAATTTTAATGAAGAAGGTGAACTGTTTGCCTGGGAGAGTGATCTGGACAGCGAGGATGAGCGCCACTCTGCTCGCCGTTCTATTAGTGTGGCTCTGGTGGAGAGCTACTGCATGAGCTACAATGGAGGTACTAAACTGATCTGTTGCATCAAATCCAGATAGTCTTTCACTATCTGACTCTAACGTTTCTCCATCTTTCTGTCCCTTTCTTTAGCAGTTGGTCTGTATGTGAAGAGCACTGAGGCCCTGAATGTTTTTGCCAATCTCATAAACTGTAACCGTGGCCTTGGCATCGCCGTGTTGCAAAGCAGTCAGCTGACCCGACTAGCCACGAACTGCATTCTGGAAAATGGTCGAGGTGGTGTTGCGGTGGAGAGAGACTGCAGGGTGGAAGTCCGTGGTAATGGCATATATGAAAACAGTGGCTATGGTGTCAGTTTCAGTGGTAATGGGCAGATTGTGGAGAATGATGTTGTTGGAAACCGTGGATGTGGAATCCAGGTTTGTGGAAGTGCCGATATCAAGGTGAGATGGAGTGAAGACTCTCAAACTTACTCTTAGAGCTACATATTGCAGCTGTTTAATATATGATTAATATAAAAGTAATAATTTTTGTCTTCAGTTAGTGCGCAATCGTATCCAGCCGGCACAGGGCTGTGGCATCGCTGTGCTAGGGCCAGTTAAAGGTGTTGTCCATGACAACATCTTGTTCCAGGGCCACCCTGACAACAGAAAAGCGTTGCTACATATGGATCCTGGCAATGAGAGCTGTGTGTTGCGGAACAACAGCATTCTAAGGAATAATGACAGGTAAATGGGAAGCCCATAAAAACTGATATTTAGCAGACCATCAGTGGATTTGCAGTCTACACTTTGTCTCTCTGCAGTTCACGCAGTGCCCATAAATCAATAGTTTTAAAACAGAGTGACAAAAAACTCACCCAAATCTCCAGGTCGACTTACAGAGCATTTAATGAATTTGAGGTCATTGCTTTTAGTAGGAAAACCGTGGTGTAGTCAACACATTTGCCTTACATGCAAAAAGACTAAAGACCCAGCTTCGATGGTCATAAGCTAGTATACTCTAAACCTAGATAAATTGGGAGGGTTGCATCAGTAAGGGCATCTGATGTAAAAATTGTGCCTCATCAAACATGCAGAATCACCTATTGTAGTGGATAAAGGAGCATAGTAGGAAAGTACAATCACTAGAAAAGACAACAGTCCGCACCAATATATACAAGTGAGAACAGAAATGCTAACAAAATGCCTGCAGCTGGATTAAAAAAAACATTTTGGGTTGTGAATCCTAGCGTAACGTTCTCTAGTTAGAAAGTTAACATTAGCAATGTATGAGCAAGCTACTGTACTTAGCTAAGGCCCACTTATTCTACACAAGCCATGCATTTTATTTTGACTTATCAGGGACGATGCCAGCTGTACAGGAAGGCATACTGAATATCAGGATACATTGTATCCACACAATGAGTATAAAGGAACTGTTTTTTATTTTTGTTCGCTGGTCAATGCTGGTGTGAAGACTGTTGGTGCTGTATTGATCTCTTTGCAAAGGTTTACTCTTTACTTTCAATAAATCCTCAGAAAATCAGTTTGGTTTCAGAGCTCAGCTTATTTTTTCCACCACAGACCCTAAAGTATTCTGTTACTGTTTACTCTAACAGCAATGTTTTTGGTTGAAGCAGGTTACAGTTGTAGAGAAAAAGCTTCACTGGATACTGTTTGCTCAGTGACAGGTAGCTCGTGACATAGAGGAAAACTTAGCAGCTGAAAAGTCAGATGTTTCCCTCAGGAATTGGCAAAGATGAAAATAGCTATAAATTAAAAAAATAGGAGTGGGGTGAAAATGAACTCAAAGTGCATCCTCTAATTACTGGTTACCCTTTTTTCCCTTCTTCATTTCATAGCTATACCTCTGTTCCCCCCTGGATTTTGGAGAACCCTCCCCCTCGCCCACTGGCCAGCTCCCCTGCAGGTCTCTCGTCATCCCAATATCCCTCTGGACTTGGAATTTCCGTGACCACCAGGATTGGCGCGACTGTGGAAAGCGGTTGCCACAGCGGCAGCATGTTCTGCTGCATCCTGTGAATACCGGCAAGCACTTACAAACCGATATGAAGGCCAGGAGGTCAGCATCTGCTTGTTCCTTAACCGCTGTATACCGTACACGTGGGGCAGACTTTCAAAATGGGGCCCTCCTGGGTACCGTTAAACGTCCAAGAAGCTGTAGATCGCAAGTGAAGCATTAAAGGAGCCACCGACACTCATTTATATTAAGGTGGAAGAACATTTTGTAAATCTGAAATAAGACTTTTGTATTTTTATGATAAAAATGCTACTGCACTCATGAAAACAAGTTTGACTACAACACATTGTTGCCACCCTACATCTTCAGCATCTGTTTGACACTAGAGCTTTACCAAGTTTATCATTTTCTTTTATTGCAGACTTGGTTGGTTTTGTTAGTTTTGCGTATAGGGACTCGCTGGTTAGGAAGTGCACATTTCTAAATCCTAGCAGGAGTCAAATGCTTCAGAAATACTGGCTTTGACCGTGGGACAAAGTTGTGCCTTGTTTGTCTATTTAAGGGATGACTGTAGCAAGGGAATGTGTGTTCATAGTGTGAGGTGTTTATGCACAAAAAAAAAAAAAGTCCTAAACCAAAATTAAGACCATCTCTCTGTCCTGTTTGTTGGTGAGTCTGTTCTTGCATCATGTCGTCTGTGGTTTTTAAAACTTGATGCACTTCAGCTTTTTGAGACATCTCATTATTTCAGATCCTGTCAACATGCTGCACAGAAAACTCTAATATCTGCATATGAATATGCAAAAAAAAAAAAAAAAAAAACTTGGTAGTGTAAGCTTTATAATTCCATTTGTAGTCCACTTGCACTCAAGTTCTACCAGCCAATCAGGTTTGAGCAGGTTTGGGTTGCAAGGTGGGAATCTCAAAACCATCCCATACAGTCTCACAACATTTTAGCTTTTTTTTTTTTTTTTTTTTTTTTTTTAAATGGCTTATTTAATTTAATTGTGTGAAGAAGGACCAGCAGACAGAAGAGGAAGTCCGTTATCCAGATATCCTGGCTACACCGGAGTCCCACAGAGGCTGACCTAGACTGACTGCACAGCGACAGGCAGCCATACACACTCATTTGATAACAGCCAGTCAGAAAAGGAGAAGATATGTAGTGTGCAATATGTGATGTCTACAAATGTGCCTATACGTTCTTGCTAGATGTTCTGCCATCTAGAATTTGTTTACAGCTCTTAAGTGTAATTTTTACATCTAGAAATGTAAGCATCATATACGACTTGAAGTTCACTTTATTTGTCCACAAAAAGCATTAATAAACGAGCCTTGTTTGTGGCGTTCATTTGTTTCACATTCATTCTTTCTGTTCAGTTCTCGGTTTTCGTTTTGGCTCTTCAGTGCATCTTCTTGCGTTTCCGCCTCTCGGTGAAGTGATCGTATTTGACCAAAGGCAGAACAAGAGCGGCCAGTCTGTGGTCGTCTTGCAGCTCAGCTTTATCACCCTTGCCTCGGGCTGGTTTCATCAAGGTCAGTCCCATTGTCTTCGCAACTTCAATCATCCTATAGAAACGCACAAAAATCAGTCATACAGATGCTTCTTTCTAACAGGCTCTTATGTGGTGTGTGTGTGTGTGTGTGTTTAAAACAACTGCAGAAAGTCTGCGGTTGAGTTCACATTAGTGGCGATTTTACTCTTATTTAAAACATAAACTTGATGCATATATAGGAAATTCTACACAAGCTTTCATATAAGGCTTCCCTGTTTGTTTTTTCCCTTCCTTACCGTGCCTCTGTGATTCCCAGGTCACGGTGCAGTAATGTGAGGTCAGCTGTCATGTGACCCATATGCAGCAGCAGAGCTAAGCAGTATGCTGCTATTTTGGCACGCATTGATGATGACACCTTGTTCTGGATCCTAAATGGAAAAAGTTAAACTTAAGCATGTTGTGTGTCAAAGTAAAGAAAATGTATTTTTAATAACAATCAGTACAGCACCAAATACATAAATACACCGTACCTGCCACTGTTGAAGGTCTCCACGGTGAACGTTTTAAACAGGGTGCTCTGAATGATGCGAGGGCAGCCTTCCTCCAGCCCAACTGCACATATAAACATGAATTACTACAAATTTCTAAGGGTGAACGTTTCTACACCACTTTCCACGTGTAACATTAGAAAAATTCACTCACACTTGCGGGTGATGCTCTTCTCCCGTGCGAGTTTGAGGAGCAGAGAGAGGTAGAAGGAGCAGCGAGCCATTTTGTCTCTGTTTTCAGCTTCAGTTGGCAGGTTTTCTAGATGCTTCACAACACTCAGGCACCTTAAGTAAAGAAAAAGAAAAGAGCACAAAATGAATCTCAAGCACATTGAAACACTTTATTAAAATGTTTTGGGGGTGTTGATGCCCCTACCTTCCATCATCTTTCATCTTCTTCAGCTCTTCAGGGGTTAGTGCTGCCATTTTGGCACCACCCTGCTCCAAAGCACCAAACTCTACTGGGCTCAGGACTGCAGATATCAGTTAAGGATTATGACTTGAACAAAGACTTGTGTAGCTTTAAATACAAACATGTATGTATTCACTTGGCACACAGACACACACATTTGGACATGAATACACACACCAGTACCGCATCTTGTAATCTGACAATCAAATGGATTCCTTGCTTCCCTATGCTTCTCCAGCCATCCATCTTCTTCTATTTATCTGGGGCCGGATCGCGAGGGCAGCAGCCTAAGCAGAGAAACCCACACCTCCCTCTCCTCAGCCACCTCCTCCAGCTCGTCCAGGGGAACGCCTCGGTGTTCCCAGGCCAGCCGAGAGATATAATCTCTCCCAGGGCCTCCTCCCGGTAGGACATGCCTGGAACACCTCACCCAAGAGGCACCCATGAGGCATCCTAGTCAGATGCCCGAACCGCCTTAATTGACTCCTTTTGATGTGGAGGAGTAGTAGCTCTACTCTGAGCCCCTCCTGGATGGCTGCACTCCTAAGGGGAGAGGCCAGCCACCCTTTAGAGGAAGCTCATTTCCACAGATTTTATCCACAATCTTATATTTTCAGTCACTACCCAAAGTTCGTGACCATAGGTGAGGATGGGAATGTAGTTAGAACAGTAAATCAACAGCTTCGCTTTCACGCTCAGCTCTCTCTCTTTACCACAACGGACCAATGCAGCGTCCGCATCACTACAGGCGCAGCCCCAACCCATCTGTCAATCTCCCGCTCCCTTCTGTCACTCGTGAAAAAGACCCTGTGATACTTAAACTCCTCCACTTGGTGCAGTAACTCGACCCTGAGCCGGAGTGGCTGCAGCCCAAAGAGGAGATATGGGCCTGCCCTCCTGTAGGCCCACAACCCACAGGAGACACAGTAGGGGTTGGGTACAGTGTGTCGGGTGGCAGCCAAGGGCAGATCCCTGACTATCAAGACCTATGCTGCTCCTCACCATCAAATTTCACAGAACTCAGCCTGGTGGCTTTTGCATAATCCACCTAAAACATTCCTCCTCCAGCACAGGAGTAAAAGATACGCTCATCAAATGGATAGACGTTCTCTCGTTCATCTGCATTTGCATTGCAGGGAGGAAGGTGCAGAGCCAGGTCTCCCTGTGACTCTGCGTCAGCCACTTCTTGCTGCAGAGCTGCGCAGAAAGGGGAGGTTAAAAAAAAGTCGACACACAAAACATGGAGAGAAAAACATTCTTCCAGATTTCTCCAAGGAGGCATCCACTGTGCAGCTTACCTTCCAGACCCTTTTCACCAATCACAGTATCGGCAGCCTTTGCCACTGCATGCTGCAGGGTTTCACTGCCCACCTGATTCAGCCTGCGAGAGCTCAGAGCTCTCTTCTGCTTGTTGGTGCCAAAGGCCTCAATCAATAAGTCAACCTACAGGGAAAATTAAAGATAATTTTGAGACATTTATATCATATTACATATAATTAAGCACAGTCGTCTTTTACTGGACAAACAGGAGGTAAATGTACCTTGTCCCTGTAGGTCTGAGTAGTGTCCTGGGGCGTTGTGCTGTCTGTTGTCTCTCCTGGTGACAAAAGTCAGAAAGAGTGACTATCCCAAGCCATGCAAAGCATTAAACAGCTTCCCTCCACAGCGTCTGGTCTTTTGGACAGTTCAAAATAGCAATCAATATATCCTCCCCCGCTTTACCTGGTATAACTGGTTGCATGTTGAAGAGCTGAGCGTTGTGCACCTCCATTGTCATGGTCCGTTTATTCAACACACCAACGTAATATCTAAAGAGATGACAAACGTCACCCTTATTAATCTCTCTCAGTAAACCACAGCATGCCTAAATGTGCCAACAATCACCTACTTGCAAAGATTATTGCATTTCATGGACCCCACTCCAAAGTTCTGCCCCACATAGGACAGTCTGTCTGTTTCAGCAACCTAAACAAAGGAAACCACAAACAACACTAAGAGTAGAGCAACACAGCCCGGAGAGTGTAAACACACAGCAGCACCTCATCTTCCTCACCAGTATCCGCCTGCTCTTCTTTCTGGGGTTGCTCTCCTCCGCGCTCTTAAACATGCTGAAATCCAGTTTGTCTGCATTTTGGACGGTGGCGTTGGAAAAGCGGACTGTGGGGTTGAAAAAAACATGACAGGACCTTATCATTCAAGACCATAATCACCGACAATTATACCTGATCAGACCGCAACGAACCATCAACAACACTGTAGTGCCCACGTGTGCGCGACAGTTTTTTTTTTTAACAAACGCTACAAAGCCCAACGCTGCGTCACGTATCATCATCAAAAATCACAGAGCTACACGTAAAAGTTTCTACATGAACACAAATAAGAGATAATCACCGATGACAGCTTTATCTGCTTCTCGCTCCTCTCCACAGCACACCAAAGAGCAGGAGGCGGCCATGACTGTTGTTGTAATGAGTTTTCAGAATGAGCTGCAAAGAGAGTTCACTCCTCTGTACTTCCGTGTTCGCTTTACCGAGACTCTGCTCCTGCTGCTGCTTCTCGAACCGCCACAAAGATTTGGAGCGCCAAAAGTGCCAAAATGAAATAACTAAATACATGATGGGCGAGTCTGACAGACAATATAAACTCATGATGCAATGCACAGGAACATGAAATAATTTATTAATTAGTGAAATAATTAAATGCTTTAAATGAAATTAATTTATATTTTCATTTGTTATGTGTTTAATAAATTATTTATTGCCAATTTTAATTAACACATTTAATTGTTTTTTTTAAATTATGTATGCATTTATTTAATTTTGGCACTCAATACAGTTAAGCAAAATAAAATAGATATATTTTGATTAATCAGAATCCTTCTAAAAGCAACGTATAGAAACGTGTCTGGGTACTTATTTTTGGTATTAATTTATTAAATTTATTGAAAAAAAAACGTAATTTAAAATAGTCACCCAGACATAAAAACTGCAAAAACTTAAGCACAAATTAGACTGGTACAACAAATAATTACATGTTCTAATGTTTCCTGTTTGTCACACATACAAGCTGTACGTTTTATCATTGTCTTATGATACTGTTAAGATCTGTGTTACCAAATGCCATTATTGAGAAGTCTTCTCCAACTTTATTGTGGATACATTACTTGATGCCTTGCTTTATTCTCCCTGTACCATCCCCCCTGTCATGTCTTTGTTCATCTGATTTCATTATGTTTATAAACTTCTCCTTCATTCAGAAGAAATCCATAACTTTGGTGGACAGTCCAGACCCGGATCTCAAGCGTAGAAGTATTTTATAGGGATTTAATCGGAACCCTTTATCTTTGAAGACATAATTTAAGTAGGAACACGAAAAAAAACAAAAAAAAAAACGCTTGTTATCTTGACACCGTCTTATCTTTGACTAACTTGCTCTGGAGGTGCAGCAGCGACGCCTTGTGTCGAAACCGTAATGCTGCAGCCTTTAACCTCGGGCGAGGTCATGGACATGAAAAAGAGGTACAGCGCCGCCCTGTGAGTCTGGTTGGAAAAACCGTCTGTCGGCGGGGGGAAATATTAGAAAACACAACACAGCATGAAGCTGTCACATATCAATTGATAGGCGGTATTAAAATTATTTTTAACGGTTGATCTGAAGGCGTGGCTGGGCGGTGAGCCCGGGAGACGCGCGCGGCAGTCGTTTGAGATCACCGGACACCGCGACTCTGTACATCGCGATCAGCTTTTCGTTCCCACGACCAAAACCAGACGAGCCACCTCGGGGTCAAACCGTCAGGAAGTCGACCGCACGAGACGTGGGAGGTAGCAGCGGAAATGTTAGCTATCAACAGCTCCGTTTGAGGGGGACATTTTGTGGGCCATCTCGGTGACCGCATGCCGTTGCTTTTGCTCTAGCTAACGGGCTATTTGCTGGGCTGCAGCCAGCTAACTTTAGCTGATCGGGGCCCTGTTCTCCCTCTCGATACCTGCCTTTTCCGGAAATTTCAAGGTAATGTAAAGTACTGTAGTACCACTAGAATGCTTCTTTTGTGTCATTTAACCTCTCACATCTGATGCTGTTTTGTGCCGGTGCAATTGTGACGTTAATATGGGGAAAACGGCGAGGTTTAATAAAGTCAGAGCTGTTGTTTTTGGTGCCCAGTAATCAATAATCACTTTAAAACGACAGCACCGCAGCACCCTGCCTGTCAGCCAGTATATACAGACCTCAAACTGCGCTAACTTCAGGTACAACCCCAACTTCACCGCCATTATCATTCAAACATCAACATTGGTTGCAGCCAGAGGTGGCAAATGTAACCACATTCGTCACTTAAGTTGAAGTACAGGTACTTGTTTTTAAAAAATACCCTGATGAAATAGAATTACTAGAGTCAGGCTCTGAAATGTACTCAAGGTGAAAAGTAGCTCTTTGGAGGACATTTGTATCAGCTGTTTTGCTGACCACGTCAGTGATATAGTAATAGATATATTAAGGTGATGATATAGCAAGGTGTTGCAAACTTTATCTGTAAGCAGATGAGCGGTCGTGGCTGATTTTCCTCCCCTAGACACTATTAAGCTGGTATAAAGGTAGAATTCAGTGAGTGACTCTAACCAGATTAAATTGAAATTGATGTCTGCTTCCTTGTTGCAGTGACCATGAACTCCACAGCTGCCCTGCACCTGATCCGACATAGTGCATCATTGTAAAGTTCACCACAGTGCTGTAGAATAACCCGTTTAACCTGAACTAAACTGCCTTTTCATGCAACCTTGGAGTAACACAAAGTTAGTATACATTTCACAGAAGCAGCACATCATGTACAGATCCAGTATCTGTTAAAAAAGCTCTACAATGAATGAGAAAGCTTTAACTGTCCAGTCTGTCAAGTGCCACTGAGCAACCCTTAGCTTAAAATAACCTCTTCTTCCTCTCCTGTCCTTTAACTAGCAGACTCGCTGTGTGACAAACTCCACGCAGTTTGTGCGTTTGATGATATTTGTTTTGCAGTCAGAAACGCTGCACTGAAATAACCTGCCACTAAAAAAAAACAAAAACATTACTACCTCTTTTGCTCGCTCCTCTCCTGTAGCGCTGCTAATGTGCTGCCACCACAACTTGTGGACACCGTCCCCAGAACCGGTGCTCTGAATACAGTGTCGTACCATAAAGTAATAGTCTGCCAAAAAGTTATTGCTGGTGTTTCTATATTTGATTATATTAGTAAATAAGTTGTTGTCACCCATATTTATGAATGGGTTATAAAACATCAAAGTGATCGGTTTTGCAAATATCTGCATTTTGTACCTACGTTCTACATTATAACCAATCCAGTCCTTTTTGGCCATTTAAAATATCTTTATAGAACTGTTAGGTTATATTTGTTTCAGTTTCTGCTGCACTCTTGGCCACATCTCTCAGAATAATTTGATGGTTATTCATGAGAGATGGTTTTTTTTGGCACCTGTCTAGGGCTGCAACTAACGACTGTTTTGATAGTCGATTAGTCATCGACTATTGAAACGATTAGTCGAATAATCGGATTATGAATCACAATTATGAAATGGCACTTATTTAGCTATCAGCTTTTACATTTAGCACAAGGTTATTTAAAATGTGGTCGTAAACACATTTTAAAAAATCTTTTAATCAGGTTTGCTGCTGATATAACTTTAACGGTCCATTTTTCCAACCATTAAAAAAAAAAAAAAAAATAGTACTTTTTCATCCCTGTAAAACAAAGTTGGCACAGTTTCACCAGTATCCCCCATCACTAAACATGCTGCTGAATGCTGTCCGGTCTTTAAGTCTGACGTCGTTTCCGGGTCCAAATGCTTCTAAATAAACAGCAATGGTGTAACCAATGACTGTTCACTATTAAAGATGATTGTAACATACCTTATCAACTGCAGCCATTTCCGCTTCACTTTCTCATGGGTAAAATCACAGCTGAGTGTGTTTTTTTCGAGTTAAAACAACCAGGGACACAGCATTGCGGCAAATTGATCACGTGGCAGTTTGGACCCGGAAATGGAATTCTACGTCATCACTTAACAACCGGATTGCGCTTGTGTGAAGCTCGCCAGAGATAGACGGACAGGAAGATGTCTCACTACGTTAAAAAAAAAATCACCAGTAATAGTAACCAACTATTATCGACAATTAAATTCGTCGTCAACTATTTTTATTGTCAACAATGTCGACTAATTGTTGCAGCCCTACACCTGTCCACTTTAACCCCCAAGTATAGAGCTTTAAATGGTGCTTTGATCATTTATTATTTTGCCTTTTTGCATTGTGTGTGATAAGCACAAGTGGTGGATACACCAATAAGATTGTCATTGATGTGTTATTGTTTTCTCCTTTTAGGTTCAAATCAGTTTGATGTTTGAAGGCATGCAGTGATCTCTTAAACCTAAAGTAATGGGTCTGCTTTGAAAATGCGAGAAGTGGAAAGCAGAGATAGTTGTGTTAAAATGTAAGGAGACAAAGTTAAAAGTTGTCAGAAAATTCGCTACTCAAGTAAAGCACAGATACCTAAAAATTTGATTTAAGTACACTAATGAAGTATTTGTACTGTGTTGCTTCCCACCTCTGGTTGCAGTTAATATGGCATGGTATGATCTTGTGGATTGTTCACCTTTAAATGCTCCGGTTATGAAGTCAGTAAACTGTACATTGCAAAAGTCCCAGAAATCCAATTTAAGATATGAGCAAAGATAAATGGCACATCTTCACATTTTAAAAGCTACAGAAGGCAAATATTTGGGGTTGATTCATATTCTTCTGATCAGTTTACCCTTTATAGGACACTCACTGAGAGAAATACTTGGGAATTCATCATTTCAGTACTTGGGTGTCAGTGGGAGACATTACAGGACTGTTTGTTTTTTACACTTTTGTGACTTTTCAAAAATTGTAATTTTTATTTTGAAAATCAAATCATGAAATTAGCAAATATGGTTCCTCGTCCATTTAGGGTAAAACGGTAAAAAAAAAAAAAAAAAAAACACTTAAAACTATGAAATTAGAAACATTAGGAACATTTATTTAAGAACATTTTTTGACACTGGCACAAATATAGCACACACATCTAAATACAGTCTGTCCGGTTATTTAGGCGACTGCTTCATGGTACTTGGTGACGCTGCTGTAAATGTGGCACAGCTGAAAGTTCTGCAGAAACTATGAATCTGTGGTGACATAATGTGGCTTAAGCTCTTTCATAAATACTGAATGGGGCTAAACATTTATACTTGGCTTCAAAGATTTAAGTGCATTCATAAACACTGAAGTGTATACACCCAAATACAGTCTGTGCTATTCTATGGCATGGGACCTGATGGGCTGGCACAACAAGTCTCCCTCTTTCCATGAAACAGTGTATGTTTCTGAGTCAATATCAGGTCCACACTGAAGGAAAACAGCATCAGCAGCGTGTAGATCTACTGAAAATAAAAAATGTTGAGGTATAAATTGTAAACACATAAATGATTTAACCTATGGCAACTTCCAGTGCGCTGTTAAGTACTCATGTCCTAAGTTATATTGTGTTATTAAAAAAAAAATACACTAAGTATGGCTTATTAGATATATCTGATGTATGTCTAAAAGTGGACTTGCCAGTTTTATGTGAACAAGGCATATGATCAAATGTAGTGCCACCATTTTTCATGCCACAAATTTCTAGAAATCCAACACAAGCAGCACCTATCTCAACATTTAGCAGCAAGTCTTTGCTGATTGGCTGGTTCTACAACCACATGGATTTCTATATGTGGTTCTGTGTAACTAACCTGTCCTCTGCTCTTTTATGTCTGCAGGGCCATGGATTTCCCAGGCCACGTTGAGCAGATCTTCCAGCAGCTGAATTATCAGCGTGTCCACGGTCAGCTTTGCGATTGTGTCATTGTGGTGGGCAGCCGACACTTCAAGGCCCACCGCTCAGTGCTGGCAGCCTGCAGCACCCACTTTAGAGCGCTGTTCACTGTTGCAGAGGGGGATGCTAGCATGAACATGATCCAGTTGGACAGCGAGGTTGGAACCAAAACACGGTCAAAAACTTCAAGACTGAAAATGTTTTTAGTGATTGTTATGGCGACTGAAAGAACTGTGTGTGTTTTCCAGGTGGTGACAGCCGAAGCCTTTGCTGCTCTGGTGGACATGATGTACACATCAACACTGATGCTGGGGGAAAGCAATGTCATGGATGTTCTCCTTGCAGCGTCACATCTGCACCTCAACAATGTAGTCAAGGCCTGCAAACACTACCTGACGACGCGCACGCTGCCTATGTCCCCTTCATCCGACAGACCCGCCCATCATCACCCTCAGCAGGAACAGCAAAGGCACAGGCAGCAACAGCAAGTAGCTGATTTAGCAGTGAACCCCACATTAGCAGTTAATGCTAACCTTGCAGCAAATGCTGCCACTTCAAAGATGCAGCGCTCCTTCTTGCTTCAGCAGCTAGGGCTCAGCTTGGTGAGCTCTGCTTTGGGTGGGATGGAGGACGACAGGGTGGGAAATGTAGTCGGCAGTAGGGTGGTTGATCAGAGGGCCTCCTTTCCGATCCGGCGCTTCCACAAACGGAAGCCCTCTCTGGCGCTGGGTCTTTCAGAGGAGAGACCCAGACAGAGACAGCGTCCTTCAGCGCCTAACCTGGGGTTGTTAGGAGAAGAAGGGGTGAATGCAGAGCGAGAGGAGGGAGCTCTTCTTTCCCCAGACTCCCACAAGATGGGAGACGAATCCAAACTTGATGTTTCAATCACTGGGTTAGCAGCTGCATCCCAAGATGACCCTCAGATGCCCAGTCAGTCAGACAGTGGACGCTGTGAAGGGGAGAACTTGGGGAGACTTCAGGGAGGCGTGAACAAAGAAGAGGACATGGATGAGCAGGATCAGCAGCAGAATAACAGAGCAGGGGTGAAAATAAAATCAGGAACAGAGGAGGAGGAGAACGAAGAAGAGGAACAGAAGGTAAAGCTGGGCCTTATGTTTGTCTTTTCAGTGGGTCTCAGGCAGGAGTATTTCCATATGTAAAACTCTCCCACCCTTTCTCTGAGGCTTGCTCCTATGAAATACACAAACTTAACAGAAATTGCAAGTTTGAACTTCATTAATGCAACCAGGGGTTATGGGATTGGACAGGTGGAGGAGTCATAAGATCGTGTATAGCAGTGCAGCAGGTGAAATGATGAAAATGACTCACTTAGAAATAATTCATACATAATTTCCGTTGTGAGGGTTTGTTTTCCTTGGGACGGGCTGTGACAGCTGACCTGTGCTGGCTCCAAGGTTCACTGCTGTCTGTGTGTTCAGTTTGCGACATTTCATGAAATATAAGCAGATGTTAAATGAGCTGCTTTCCAACCCCTAGGTAATGTATTGTGTAAAGGTGGAGTTTGGCAGGTAATGATTAAGAGTGTCATCCACTTAAATTCAAACTAATGACCTAACCTGAACCCTTGTTTATACTTCATGAATCCGGAAGTCCATTCGGGTCCAAGTGATAGAAATTTTGTCATCTTATAGTGGCAGGCAGACATGCGGTTTTTTTGGGGTTTTTTTTTTTTTTGTGACCACATAGACTGCAGAGATTTTCCATTCTTTCAAAGTATAACGTGAATGACAACTCAGTCATTGGCTCTCCAGCTGTCCTTGTCCGAGTATAATCAAGACATAATAGCAATCATGAACACAACAGCCTCTCCTGCACCTCACCATCCATTACTGTAAACTGTACTGCAGTAATGCAGAGTACCTACTTCAGTATAAAGTATAAACTTTAAATAACACAAAATTATAATTTAACAACATGAAGTGACAAAATAAATCATGTACAGATAATTGCAATAATTGGAAGTTTTAAATATCCACTTGATTAAATTACAGTTGCCAAGACATGTCAACAAAGCAGCACTGCACTGTGACAGAAACAGGGGGAAATGGTTTGATGTTTCCTCTTTATTTCAGAATGAAATGCTGGAAAAAAAACGCCCTGGTAAAGCAAAGCAAGTTTGTGCAAGAGAATAGTTTTAGAGAAGGTGATGTTACTCTTTCGGGTGCTGACTGTGAGGAGAGTCCTAATATTCTACCAAGCTCTGTAACTCACTGTGCAAAAGTGCTCCAAGATTATCTTCAAATCCAGAATAAAACAGTGTCAACTCTAGCCACTTGCGAGACATTTAGGCAGTATTGTGAGCTGAATATTAAGTCATTCTTACTTCAGAATCTTAAGTGTGAATCTGCCTTGGCCTTAGCTGAAACTTTTTTTTTGCTTTTCTTAGGTGGTTGTTAAACATGAGCCGCTAAGTTCTCCCGAGCCGGCTGATGAAACCAGCGACGTCACGTCGCAGGCCGAAGGCAGCGACCCGCCTGAGCCTGGGTGCCAGGAGGATGAGGAGAAGGTGGAGCTGAGCCCAGAGAGCAGCGACCGCAGCTTCACCTCTGAACCCCAGCCCAGCTCCGACTCTCTTCTCCAGCCGAGCTCCCAGCTCCTTCTCAAGAGCAGCATGGGAGGAGGAAGTGGGAACAGGGGAGGTTTTGGGTGTAATAATGACCTGAGTGGCAAACCTGGTTTCAGCATTTCCAGCTTTCTCAGCCAAAAGGATTTTGCGACTAGCGGCTCGGGGATGGTTGCTGGAGAGGACGACCTTCCTAACACAACAACTGGGGATGCAGTTGCACATCACTTTCTGCTGAGGCAGGAAGCTGCTGGGCCTTCTGGCTCTGCTTCTTCCTCTCTTTTGCAGTCAGGTCCACTCGGTGGTGAGAGTAGAAACAGTTTTGGAGATAACCTTCAAGCTGATTCTCTGTTCCTCCGCCCCCTGCATGATGGCTTAGGAAACACCAGGGGAAATGGGGCAAGTGCAAGAGGGGGACGTGGAGGAGTGGATCCTTTTGATTTGGACTTCCAGCGCTCAAGTCTGGGGCTTCATTCTCTGGGGCGACCCTCAAGAGAGCCTGGAGGAGCCAGTGGCACAAGTCTGAGTTATCCAGGCTACAGACGCATTGCTCCAAAAATGACCACTGGCATGGGAGGAGAAGAGGGAGTAGGGGGTATTCTTCAGGATGCTGCCTCCTCTTCCTCAAGTCTAGCGGGTCCCCTGCTTCTAAATGAGAACGGGGGATATGAGATGACGGGCGCCAGTCCCACCTCCCTCCCCCCTCAGCTCACCCGAGCTTCAGCAGACGTTCTGTCCAAGTGCAAAAAAGCTCTCTCTGAGCACAATGTCCTGGTGGTTGAAGGGGCACGAAAATACGCCTGCAAAATCTGCTGCAAAACCTTCCTCACCCTGACTGACTGCAAGAAACACATCCGTGTCCACACGGGAGAGAAACCCTACGCGTGTCTCAAGTGCGGAAAACGCTTCAGTCAATCTTCACACCTATACAAGCATTCCAAGACCACCTGTCTGCGCTGGCAGAACAGTAACATGTCCAATGCCCTGCTGTAGGGGCAGTGTGTGTGTGTGTGTGTGTGTGTGTGTGTGTGTGTGTGTGTGTGTGTGGAGATTAAAACACTAGGAATCAGTGGAGCTGCCTTTAATGTTACAAAGCTGTTGAAAGTTCTCTGGAGCTCTAACAGAACAGACAATTTTATTATCTGCTCTGTCCAAACTAACCAGTCCTGACCAAAGATGTAGTTGTACATTATCTTCTCCAAGACAAGTTGCTAAAAGTTACATTTACCTTTTAGAAAGATTATAGGGATATAGGACATGCAAAACTGGCACATTTTTCGCTGTTAATTCATTATAAGGTGTTGAAGTGTGCCCTTTAAACTTGACTGTATTTAAGCCTGACCAATTTCTCTGCGGGCTGATATTATTAGCCAATATTAGCTATTTACTGATCTATCAGTATCTGCATTTATAACGGCCAATAAATGAAAATTTAAAGAGTAGAGACAGAAGAAACGCTCTTCAACCACGTCTTGAGCAGAGACAGTATAAAAGTTCAATAAAGCTATTGTGATGTTTGCGAACTCTCATTTTGAAGCCTCGAAAAGAGTGTTTCCACTCATTAGCTGATCCGAGCAGAGAAGGGCAGAGCGTAAATGAATAACTGCATTTTCCTAATCGGTTTATATTTCATGTGTCTGAAAGAAAAACAGTGTCAACCAGAATGTTGGGACATTGGATATTTAATTCACCAAATATCAGGATGTGGTGTAAAAATCCTGTAATTGTCGGGCTCCTTCCTGTATGAGTATATTGAGTATTATGTGGATCTTACATTATGCAGCCTTTGGACATAATATGATCCAACCCTGCCTGGGCTTGGGTTTTGAAACTGAAAGCCTCTTTGTGTGTGTGTGTGTGTTTTTTTTTTGTTTTGTTTTGTTTTGTTTTTTTTTAAAAAGAATACAATCACACAGGATCTTTTACTTAACTTGAGTTCTTTTGAGGTGAACCCTTAGTGCCGATTCATTGTTAGTGGTACGCTTGGAAGTAAATCGGATTCAGTCATTGCAACACTCAGAGGCAGCTGTGCAACATCGGCACTAAAGACTGACATCATGTAAAATATTGTAGTTATATTAATATTGAGTGCACATTTGTAAAAGCATGTAGCAGAGTCCCACATCTATTGAGTCATCCCAGCTGTTCATATTTACAGTGCCTTGTTCTGTGCACAGGCAGTTATATCAACTTAAAAACGAATTCATTCACTTTGGTTGCCATTATGCTTGGAAGTGCTAGGAACTAATGTTTTTTGGGGTACAATACAGAAAAAGGCAGAGGCCCCAGTGTGTGGGACAGCCATGTTTAATGCTGAAATCTGTAGCATTTTGAAACCAGCAGAGAAGATGAGAGTATCTTGTGTTGTAATGGTGGTTTTATTCTGTTGTTGTTATGCAGTGAAATGTCATCAGTACTTTGTTAATTAATGTTCATCATCAGGAACGAAGCAACGGACCAATTAAAGTCAGATTCATGTGACGTGATCAACCTCTGTGGCTGACTTTCAGTCCATCACTGGTGGTGTTGCTGAGCTTATTTATTGTTGAGAAGGTTTCTGGTAAGAGGCCAAATCATTCAGAATGTACTCGTGGAGGCCTTCATGTGTCATATGACTGCAAGATTAACAGCCTCGCTTTAAAACACTTATACCTGTAGTTTGTCATAAATTCTGGGGGAAAAGGTTGAATTACACTAATTACCCTCTCAGCATTATAGTTGACCTTAGAGTGAAGTTTCAGTGTTTACTGAAGTAAAACAATCACAGTAATCAGGAGGAAGAAAAAAATCTGTGTTCACATCATTTTCTGTCTAAATTTGTAAAACACTATCGTGATTGTAAAAGATACGGCACTACAAGACTTTCCATCCTTATTGGACACCGATTGGAAGCTCCAGCTCTCCGGTGTTGTGTGTTTATCGAAAGGATGGCGACATTTCAGTGAAGAGTTTAGCCTGTGTTGGCAAAAAAAAAAATGCTTTAGAGATGTAAATATGGCACATTTCTGATACGTTTCATCTCTTCGAGAAGAGACAAAACAACTCTTAAAGATGTAAACATTGTTGGTATGTTTGCTACTGTACTTGAGTGTTTTTTACATGTCTCTTTACATATAATGTTGCTTCTGATACAAAACACTGAGACAAATCAGTCTTTTTTTACAACTAACAATGTTTACTGGAATGTTACTGTGTGAAAATGTCTTCTTTGTAATGCAACCATCCAACTCACTCAGCTCTTAATGTTTTTTTTTTCTTTATTATTCTGTTGGGCTGGAAATTAAAACCAAGAGTTTAGCTTTTTTTTTTTTTTTTTTATGATCATGAAGGATTTCCGCTATTCTAGGAAAATGTAATATCACTAAAGGAATATTTCACATGGGGAAAGTGGGGAAAAAAAACAAAGATTTTTGTTTGTTTTTTGTTAATTACGAGACTTTTTGTGTTTTATTTTATGTATCTGTATTTTAATGTAACTTGATAAATGTCAAGAAATGCTGTAAATTACAAGACAACTATGTTACAATTAAAGATTTGTATAAGCTAAAACGAAAAAAAGAATATAAACAGGATTTGCAAAAATAATATCACATGAAGGTTTTCTGCTGCCACCTGTCAGACTTCCTGCAGGTTGTAAAACAGAACAGCCTTATTGGATGGCAGGATGTTTTTTCAAACGGTGTTCATGTGGTGTTGTATAGTTCTGCTTTAGTGAACAAAAAAAACACATTAACATGTTTGCCTTTTTGTATGCATTAATGATTGATGTATTGTGACACTTGAGCTGTCAGTGAGACACGATCATTGTTTTCAATCCTAGTTGGCACCTTATTGTACTGTAGAGTGATCACACTGTCAGCCCTTTACAAGGTGACGCTTTTTTTTTTTTAAGTAAAATTGCCCTTTAAGTTATTTTCTTGGTAAATTTAATTCACAACTCTGGTTAAGTCAATTAAAATGACTGTTGATGGTTCAATCTGATGTTTATTCCCCTGTTCAGGCATTCAGCCTGTTCTCTCATCATGAAGGGAGGTAGCTACTTCTGCAATTGTGAAAAATACAAAGGTAAATATATGATCAGGCACATTTTTGACTTACATGTCACACCCAGAAGCTTGCTAGGTGCTGTCATCTTCAACTGTTGAATAAACGGTTCATATGAATTTCAGAAAAATGCACTGACTGTACTACCCCCTGCATGAATACATTTGATTTCTTAAAAAGAAATATGTATAAGGGCCTGAATTTATTACTTAAGTCACTGCCTTATGCCCTCTGGTTTGTAAAGCCGGGTTTTTGTTGATATGCCAAAATTGCTAATTTTCTGTTTGTTTTTTCTGTATAACTCCCATAGTGTAACCGTGAGATGGCTAAATGTTTGTCTCTTTACTGTTGAAGACTTTTAAGATTGTATAGTATGTTCAGTTGTTGAATAGGCTGAATAAAAATGCGATGAAATTCAGTTTGTGTGCAACCTTCTTATCAAATACAGTGTCATGAAAAAAGTATTTGCCCCTATCCTGATTTCTTTTCTTTTTTTTTTTGCATATTTGTCACACATTTCAGGTCATCAAACAAACTGAGTAAACTCAAAATGCAGTTTTTAAATGATAATTTCCTCTATTAATGGCAAAAAGCTAACCAGGTCTGTCTGGCCCTTTGTGAAAGCATAATACCCACTTAAATAGAACCTGTCAGACAAAGTGAAGTAGGTTAAAGGATCTCAAAAAGGAACACATCATGCCACAATCCAAAGAAACAGCTGAGAAACAAAGTCATTTACATCATCACTCTGAAAAGGATTGCAAAGCCCTTTCTAATTCTTTAGCCATTATCCACAAATGGAGAAAACTTGGAACAGTAGTGAACCTTCCCAGGAGCGGCTGGCCTACCAAAATTACTCCCAAGAGTGCATTGATGACTCATCCAGGAGGTCACAAAATAATCCAGAACAACATCTAAAGACCTGCAGGCCTCACTGGCTTCAGTTAAGGTCAGAGTGCACGATTCAACAACGAGACAGACTGAGCAAAAAATGGCTTCTTTGGGAGAGGTTCAGTGTGACCAAAAAGCACACAAAGGTTCATCTCACATTTTCAAAAAAACATCTTAACGATCCCCAAGACTTTTAGGAAAATGTTCTGTAGACTTATGAGACAAAAGCTGAAATTCTTGGAAGGTTTGAGTCCCGTACATCTGCCATAAAACTAACAACATTTCATAAAAAACAATATACCAGCAGTCAAACATGGTGGCGGTAATATGATGGTCTGGGCTGCTTTGCTGCTTCAGGACCTGGACGACTTGTCATAACTGATTGAACCATCAATTCTGCTCTCTACCAGAAAATCCTGAAGGAGAATGTCCAGCCATCAGTTTGTGGTCCTGAAGCTCAAACACACTTAGGGTATGCAACCGCATTAGGTTATAAGGTTTAGGGGGGGCAACTACTTTGATAGCCTTTTTTTTCTCCCATTAATAAAAAATCATTTAAATGCTGCCTTTGTATTTTCTCAGGTTATTTTTGCCCAATATTCTTTTTTTTTTTTGATGATCTGAAACTTAAGTGTGAAAAATATGCAAAGAAATCAAATCATGAAGGGGTCAAATACTTTTTCGCAGAGCTGTACACCTCAAATTAAAAGATGTAAAATTGAAGACTAAAGAAAACAATAAGAACACTACATGGATTTATTTCAGTCTGCAAAAAAAATTAGATTTGTGTAAGTGGAGTTAATCATCAATGATCTGATCACTTTTCAGAGTGGAACCACTTTCTTCTTAAAGCTTGAGCTCTTTGATCATCGGCTCTCCCCGCAGCCCCAGGAGAAGGTTGTTTGCTGCCAGGGAGGACATAGCATTACGGGTCGTATAGGAGGCGCTCGCAATATGGGGTAGAATCACTGCAGAAAGATAAAGTATTAAAAACAAATGATAGGCAGGGAGAACCAAGCATGGTCAAAAACTAGTTCAATGTAGCAGAATGCTCACCACAATTTTTAAGTGTAAACAGTGGGTGGTTGGTTGGCAGCGGCTCAGGAACAGTGACGTCTAATCCAGCTCCTGCAATCTGCCCAGTGGACAGAGCTTCATACAGGTCTTCCTGGTTTACCACCCCACCTCTGCACAGTACAAAATCACAGTCATAGACACAAAGGGCTAAATCAGTCTGCTAGAGGACAAATCCTTACTGTTGATTACCCACTGTATATGCCCATTTCCTCAGACACAACTCACTAACTAAGAGGTTAAATAATTAGTTGACTGACAGAAAATTAACTGCAGAGGTCATTTTTGTGAAGCTGTGAGTAATTCTAAAATCTCAAATATGAATATTTGAAGTTGGGGAAACAATGGACATTTATTTAAACCGTTGCCTTGCATTTTGTTTATTAAATGGTGATCAATAAAGGAAAATAACCAGTTAAACCGCATGTTAGTACAACACTCACAGATCACTTGTGGGGTCTTGGGTCATGCATGTAATTCAGGTAAGGGTACCTGCTTGTGTTGATGAAGATGGAGGTTTGTTTCATCTTGGAGAAGAGGTTCTTATTGCAGATCTCTTTTGTCTCCGGTGTTAAAGCACAGCACACAGCCAGGAAATCCGACTGCTTTGCCAGCTCATCAAAAGAGACTAGAACCAGGAACAAGGCAGGATTATTAAAAATAAACTGAAAACTAATACAAGGTGTGATTAAAAACATTTTAGCTAATAGAAATAAGATAAACTAGACTGGATGCACTAATATCACTTACAGCACAGGCATAAAATTACGACCACTGACAGGTGAAGTGAATAACACGGATTATCTCTTCATCTTGGCACCTGTTAGTAGGTGGGGATATGTTAGGGAGCAAGTGAACATTTTGTCCTCAATGCTGATGTGTTAGAAGCAGGAAAATGGGTAAGCATTAGGATCTGAGTGAGTCTGACAGGGGCCAAACTGTGATGGCTAGAGGACTTGGTCAGAGCATCCAAAACTACAGCTCTTGTCAGGTGTTCCTGGTCTGCATGGATCAGTATCTATCAAATATGGTCCAAGGAAAGAACAGTGGAGAACCAGCGATAGAGTCATGGGTGGCCAAGGCTCACTGATGTGCCTGGGGAGTGAAGGTTGGTCCATGTGGTCCAATCCAACAGACGAGATACTGCCCAAAACGGTTTGAGGAGCACAACAACAAGTTAGAGGTGTTGACTTTGTGGTGTATTTTTATCATTCGACATCAGTATTTTCTATCAATATTTTTATATCATGTAATGTTACATATATTAATCACACACACTGGATTATTGGTCACATTATATATTATTTGTCACCTATATTGTCACTCACACACTGGAACACTGCATGCCTTAGGTGAGTGGAAAGGACTGAGGCTTCCTAAGCCAGGTACTTGGGTTTTTCCACTGGTAGTACTGCACTCATTCATATTTAGAGGTTCACCTTTGTACACAGTGCACTTTTGACACAGTATTGCCAGAGTGAAGGTCTGGTAGCGGGGAGTGTGTGTCCTGGAAAGGGGAGTTGAAGTCCCACCTGAGCTACTGTAATGTGAGGGAGAAATTGTGTATTGAGATAAGACCGCCCTAAAAGTGTTTCTTATAATGTGAAAACATGGATAGAAGTGCTCCGGTGGGAGGTATTTTCACATGGGAAAAGTTGTTTGTTTATGACAGCCCAGATAACAGTCATGGAGCCATTGCATGAGGATCGAACTAGTACGATACATAGTGGATTGGGAGCATCCTTCTATGCCCATTGTTCCTGATAACAGCAAGGGGAGGTGCGAGTTTGGGCGATAAAAGGCAGAGGCAAGGTTGGGAGAGAGCTTCTCTTTTTGGCTCTATTGGGCTCCTTTTAGCGCACTTTTTGCTCTTCCTATCTCTTCTGTAACGACTCCAAAGGCACACACTCCTGGGAGGGCTTTTTGCTTTCTTGTGCTTTGTTTAACTTTGTGCTTCAATAAATCCTGGAAACGAAACCTGCTCATCTCCAGTGAGTTTTTGTAAAGTGTGGAATTACTATCAAGGTGCATTTGCTTTCATTGGTCTCACTTCCGCCTGGTAAGTGGGAGAGAGCCGCAACCACGACCCGACAACTTGACCTCCAAATTCCCCACATCTCAATCCAACCTGAGCATCTGTGGGATGTGCTGGACAAACAAGTCTGATCCATGGAGGCCCCACCTCACGTCTTACAGGACTTAAAGGACCTGTTGCTAACATCTTTGTGCCAGATACCACAGCACACCTTCAGGGGTCTAGTGAGGTACATGCCTGGACAGATCAGGACCGTTTTGGCAGCAAAAGTGGGACCAACACAATATTAGACAGGTGGTCATAATGTTTTGCCTGACTGGTGTAAATTATCACATTAATTTTTGGGGTAGCTCTTAGAATTTCAAAAGAGACTTATGAAAAGTCAAAAGGTTTTAAAAAGCCTTATCGTTTGAGTAGCCCTTTAAAGTTGCCCCTACTTAACCTTGCTGACACAGGATCTGTCACTGAGCACTCTTCATAACAGAGTAGTGTCTTTGCTGAGATTTCCTTACCATATTCTGCATTGATGGCATCAGCCAGCTCGGGCCTGGGGGCCACATCTGTGTAGATAAACTTCTTTACTTTGAAAGGTGCCAGACGCTCAGCAATAGCCACACCTTAGTGTCCAAGCACATATTGTAGAAAACATAAAATTGATGGAAATGGCACTTTGATGATACGCTGATGTAAAGCTTGGATTCATGATGAGCTGCTTACCGATCCTGCCTAGTCCAAGAATGCCGACAGTGCTATTGGCCAGCTCATAACCACACAACCACAGCGTTCTCCACGTGCCCCAGCCACCACTGGCACGAGAGAGAGAAAGAGAAGAATTTATTTTGCACTATTCTCATTTGTGTATGTACAGGGGTTGGACAATGAAACTGAAACACCTGGTTTTAGACCACAATAATTTATTAGTGTGGTGTAGGGCCTCCTTTTGCGGCCAATACAGCGTCAGTTCGTCTTGGGAATGACATATACAAGTCCTGCACAGTGGTCAGAGGGATTTTAAGCCATTCTTCTTGCAGGATAGTGGCCAGGTCACGACGTGATGCTGGTGGAGGAAAACGTTTCCTGACACGCTCCTCCAAAACACCCCAAAGTGGCTCAATAATATTTAGATCTGGTGACTGTGCAGGCCATGGGAGATGTTCAACTTCACTTTCATGTTCATCAAACCAATCTTTCACCAGTCTTGCTGTGTGTATTGGTGCATTGTCATCCTGATACATGGCACCGCCTTCAGGATACAATGTTTGAACCATTGGATGCACATGGTCCTCCAGAATGGTTCGGTAGTCCTTGGCAGTGACGCGCCCATCTAGCACAAGTATTGGGCCAAGGGAATGCCATGATATGGCAGTCCAAACCATCACTGATCCACCCCCATGCTTCACTCTGGGCATGCAACAGTCTGGGTGGTACGCTTCTTTGGCGCTTCTCCACACTGTAACTCTCCCGGATGTGGGGAAAACAGTAAAGGTGGACTCATCAGAGAACAATACATGTTTCACATTGTCCACAGCCCAAGATTTGTGCTCCTTGCACCATTGAAACCGACGTTTGGCATTGGCGCGAGTGACCAAAGGTTTGGCTATAGCAGCCCGGCCATGTATATTGACCCTGTGGAGCTCCCGACGGACAGTTTTGGTGGAAACAGGAGAGTTGAGGTGCACATTTAATTCTGCCGTGATTTGAGCAGCCGTGGTTTATGTTTTTTGGATACAATCCGGGTTAGCACCCGAACATCCCTTTCAGACAGCTTCCTCTTGCGTCCACAGTTAATCCTGTTGGATGTGGTTCGTCCTTCTTGGTGGTATGCTGACATTACCCTGGATACCGTGGCTCTTGATACATCACAAAGACTTGCTGTCTTGGTCACAACAATTTGTCCTCTTTTGAACTCTGGTATTTCACCCATAATGTTGTGTGCATTGCAATATTTTGAGCAAAACTGTGCTCTTACCCTGCTAATTGAACCTTCACACTCTGCTCTTACTGGTGCAATGAGCAATTAATGAAGATTGGCCACCAGGCTGGTCCAATTTAGCCATGAAACCTCCCACACTAAAATGACAGGTGTTTCAGTTTCATTGTCCAACCCCTGTATATTTTTGTACATTTATGTGTGATTGTGTTTTGTATATGATGTTACGTCTTGGCTTCGTGTGTGGCCTCTATGAGCCTCCTGGAGGTTGCGAGCAGCAGAGCTACAGTCAGCTCAGCAACAGCATCTGTCAGGACTTCAGGGGTGTAACCTACACGGATTCCTCTGTGGGGAAACATAAACATTGCAAACAATCTTAGATTAATATGTCACCGCCACCACATGTTAAGAACCTTTTTGCAAAGAAAATCATTATCAGTAAGACCCTGGAAGGCATTCACATGGGAACCCCTTTGACGTTAATGTGTTATCATGAAACAGAAAGATGGAAATCACCGTTTCTTCAGCTCATGCAGAGACAGATGATCGAAGCCCACTGACATCGTACTGAGGACCTTGAGGTTTGGACCTACAGGAATATGTCACACACATATAAACACATGCAAGGCTGTTTGTTGCATTTAGGTTACTTGTCAAAGACAATGTCCAGACCTGCAGCGTCCAATAGTTCTGCATCAATTTTTTCTGTCAGCACGCAAAGAAGACCATCTACACCTTTGACCTTCTGAAGGAGCTCCTTCCTGGGTACCGGTATGTCGTCTGAGTCCCACAGCTCAAACTGCACCCTGGGAAAACAGAAGTCATATGACTGAAAATTTAAATCAAATCCAATTTTTAAAAATTTACTGGTTGAAGGTGGTGAAGTGATACAAAAGTGTACAAAGTAAAGCAATGCAGGGTTCACATTTTTATATAATGGCTATCCTTAGAGCGACAGAATCTCAAACTAGCAGGGTTCTTGATAGAAATACTAGGATTTTAAGGTCCAGTGTAACATTTGTGCAGTTCTGGGGGAATACCCTTTAGACTATGAGCTTTATTTGACAAGACCCTGAGGCAAACATTAGCAGTCATGTTTGCTCAAAGTAAATGATGAACCTCTCAAACCAGAAATTCAAGCTGCTTAGCGTGATTACTGTCAAATCAGCTGCAGCACACACCAAGTAGTAACATTCAAACACTTAAATGCTCTATTTTAAGTAACAGAACAGAACACTAAGACTCACTGGCCAGCCTCCCGCAGGATCTTCAGGCCGTCAGGTGGGATCTGCCGTGTGCCATATACGCGCGGTAGGGTTGACATCTCCCTCTGCACACTGCTTGTTAGACTCCCGGTAATATTCAAAGGCGTAATTGCAATCCTCTGGAGCCGACGAAGTGCCATACGACTGCACAACATTGTAGAGTGTTTATCTGTGGGCAGTGTCCACAGTGTAGGATAACTAAACTCTGGAGCCTGTTGTGGGATTTGTGTGGGATTCTGGCTGCAGTTCAGGGGGAGGTTCCTGTGTGAACTGACCAATATGATAAAAGGGTGGGAGTCTGAAAGTTTGAAGGGGGAAAAGTCTGAAGGTTAGAAAGACCTATCCCTGCTCCTACCCCACCCCCACCCCCCCAGAATCAAAAGTCAATCAGATTTTTAATCTATGATTAAGCAGAAGTAGAGGCCCTTTACATTCATAAAAAAAGATGCACAAGCCTAACTAACCAGTGTAAGAAAGACAGCACCAGACTTGGATTGAAGCGAGTTATAATGTAAATGTTTCACTTGTCCGGTGACCTTTGTTTCTTTAAACGGTGGGGGACTTCAACATTGTTATTTTATCTTCTGTTTTCACTGGCTGGGACCAGTTTTGATATCTCCCTTTTCCAAACTGAGCCTGTCTGTGTTATTGTGAAACTAAAAGAGATGTTGCTTGCTGGACAACTCGCTTTCCTCAGACTGAAAAATATAATAATCCTAACTCATAATCTGGCTGAAGGAGGTAATGTAATTTCTCAAATCCGAAGTGATAAAGCTCACTACATGATAAAGCAAACTCATCATTGACAAAATCTATATAAGATAAAGCAATCTTTTCTGGCATATTTCTGTCCATCCTTCAGTTGGATGGCCCTTACAATCATTATTGTGTTACAGGTATTGTACACGCCCACTTTTGGTGGAAAAATCTTCACCACAACGAAAGATACCCTACTTAATTTGCACCACTTAGAAAAAAATGTAGCATAGAAAAAAAAAGTACAACGACAGTAGAAATATATGCTTTCGTAAAATGGGATTAATGCTGAAGTACAGGACATCTTTATGTTTTACTAGGAAATTGGGAAATAGGTGCAGCAAGTTACTGAAACATGTGCAAACATAAACAGAAATTTGGTATATAAGTCAAAAACAGAGTTTGCAAAGTTCCAATTCACTTGAAAGTTAATATTTGGTGTGACCACCTTTACTCTTCAACACAGCCTGAACTCTCCTAGACAACTTTCTTGACATTTCTTTAAGTAGTCTTCATGAATAGTTCTCCAGGCTTCTTAAAGGACATTCAAAGCTCTTCTTTGGATGTTGGCTGAGTTTTGTTCCATTCTCTGACAAAATGTTCCCACACTGCTTCAATAATGTTGAGGTCCAGGCTCTGGGGAGGCCAATCCATGACTGATAGTGTTTTATTGTGCGTTTTTCTATCCAAGTATGCTATTACTGTATTGACAGTGTATTTGGGATTGTTGTCAAGCAGAAAAATTAATCTGTTGCAAATGAGACACTTTCCAGATGATATTGCATGGTGGATCAATACTTTTCTGCATTCATAATTCCATCAGTTTTGGCGAGATCCCCAACAATCCTTCTTGTGTAATTTGGCATACCTCAAGGAAGGATATGACTTTCAAATACTGAACATCTGCTGTAGATAGTTTTTCAGACCTGTTGCTTCTTTTTATTTCTCTTCCACTTGTCCAGTTTCCTCAGATTTTTTAAGGACTGCACAGCATGCTGAGATATGGCAAATTTTCAGCTAATAACTCATTTGGAGCCACCTTGTTGGTGGAAAAAATACTATCTTATGCCTGTCATAATATGT
The DNA here is from genome assembly GCF_007364275.1 of Archocentrus centrarchus. Lineage (NCBI taxonomy): Eukaryota > Metazoa > Chordata > Actinopteri > Cichliformes > Cichlidae > Archocentrus > Archocentrus centrarchus. The sequence goes on along the minus strand of NC_044346.1, from coordinate 21,270,382 downwards.
TATCTTTGTTATTATATGTAGATTCACCTAAAGATTATGTGTTCTTGTGAGTTTATTTTCTGCCAGTAACAAAGTGCTTAAAATACAATTAAAAATTTGTTTGCTAAGGTGCATCTTATGTGTAGATCATCCTCTGAGTTTGGTGCTTTTTGAAATGCTTGAATGACTCATAGGTCAGTTTTCAGTGGCTTAACAACAACAACGAAGGAGAAAACCAAAACTAAAACCAAAACATTCCTCTGAAAATGGACAGGTATAAGGACTGGACTGAAGAAAAGTGAAAAAGCAGCCAAACGAAAAACTCTGAAAGACCTCCAGAAAATCTGGAGAACTATTACTCAAGACCACTTAAAAAAAAAAAAAAATACTCAGTCTGGTTCCTTGGAGGCTAAATGTAAAGAAATGAGGGAGTGACTTTTGCAGAGTACTGTGCTTATACCGCTAAGGACAAAATGTTGAAATTTTATGCTAATATTATACGAATATAAATTTTATACTGTCACTGGAAATCAAATAACATCACAAAAGTGTGTTATTTCACAAACAACACAAAAATAAGTCACATTTATTCACAAATCTAGTCCTGGAAGTAACTGTAAAATGAATGGTTGACTTTGGCCACGTGAGTTCGTTAACCCGGAAACACTCCAAGTTTTTAACCAGTCAGAGCCATTCATTCGTTGCAGCTCTCCGGGCTTACTGACAGGTAGCTGCGTGTGATATTCTGACTGATTTTAACCACTTTAACAGCGGTGTTTACGTATTGCTTGATAGAAACGATAATACCTAAAGCTTTTGTCTACTCTCGGGAGTTATTCGCGTCTTCGTGTTTGTGTCACCACTTTTAAAGTTTATGAGAAGTGTCTTCGCCGCCGGCACCGGGCAACAGCAGTAGCTAGCTGTAGCTGCTAGCATTTAGCTTTCTTCAGCAACTTCATAAGTCGTCTATCTTTATTAAGGTATCTGCATTTACAGCTGTAATGTCGGACTGTTTTTTAAGCCCCTTGGTTAGTTCAGGGCGGACAGGTCAGATCGGTCAGGTCCACCACGCTGCTGACAGCTAGCTGGCATCAACAGTTAGTTAGCCGTTCGGCTACTTTACAGCGGGGCGTTGGTTTTTAAATCATTAACGCTCTATCAGAGCGCTTTTCCATCGCTGGTAAATCAAAGTGTCTTTATATTTTCAGCAGGAAGAATCTCTTATTTGTGAGGTACTCGCTCTCCCCCCCTTCCCCTCCCATCATGGCTGCAGACTTGATGGAGATTGACGACTCTCTTTACAGGCAAGCCTCACCAACACTTACTAATTACCTTTTAAATGGGTTTATATTACAGCCAGCAAAGTTATTGTACGTGGTGCTTCCATCCATCTAGCATATTCCTTCACAGTGGCTCTTCCTTCATCTTCTCTCTCTCTCTCTCTAGCCGGCAGCGATATGTGCTCGGAGACAGTGCTATGCACCAGATGGCCCAGTCCTCAGTCTTTCTCAGTGGAATGGGAGGACTGGGAGTAGAGATAGGTAGGCAATATTTAATGCACTGGTATTTGTATGAGCCACCCAGTCAATTCTTAACATGACTCTAAGTCATTTGGTTTTTGGTTTTGTAGCAAAGAATATTGTTCTGGCTGGGATAAAGGTAGGCGCTCTTTCTTAATATTACAGCAATGTGTTATTCCCAGCATCTTGCAAGTCCAAATATCTTGTTTGTGTGTACACATACAGTATGTGTGTGCTCTGTTCATGTACAGGCAGTCACCCTTCATGACACAAAGCAGTGTGAGACCTGGGATCTAGGCTCCAACTTCTTTATCCACAAAGAGGATGTTTTGAGCCAGAGGATGAGGTAATGACCCCACAAGGAGGCTCTTAAATAGGCATGCACTAGTGTAGCTTTTTCGGTACTTTTAAAGATACCTCGATTTTGGGTACTGGCAGATAACAAGGACCATGCTGGTAACAGTGCTTAATTAACACATTGTAAACCATTCTCTTTTTATATAAAGTAGTTATTGTTAAAAATAGACCAAATGACAATATTTTCTGAATTTATTTGAACTTGTTTCATTTCATTATGGCAGGAAAGAAAAAGTGAAGCTGACAGGGATAGCACCATTATCTGTTGTTTTTATCAGCTCAGCTAACCTCTGTTTGGTTTCTATTAAATCATAATTAAGTCACAAACTGCTGCCAAAAAACGTGTCTGCATAGCAAGTATGAAAAGCCTCGAAAGTGCCGACCCTTTTTTTTTTTTTTTTTTCTTTTTTTATTGGCTCCATTCTGTCCTGATATGGTAAACACAGAATAACAGAGTTGAACTGAATAGATCATCATCCCTGTAGAATTGTGATTGACTAGTTCTTACAGATAATGTGTGATCAGCTCTGAGTACATATCAGTTATATGCAGTACAAATATTAGATTTGTCCGTACTTATACTCAAATACTCTCACTCATGCTTACCCACCCCTTATGTTGCTCCCACAGGGTGGAGGCAGTGTGCCCTCGGGTTGCAGAGCTGAACCCTTATGTCCATGTTGATGTGTCTTCCTCTGCTCTTGACGACAACACTGATCTTAGTTTTCTAAGAAAGTACCAGGTAAGTCACTTTTTTAATTTTTTTTTAATTGGTTCTCTCAGCAGTTCCCCTGGTGATTACAAATATGAGGTGTATTGACTTATGAAGATACCAACACCTTCCCTGAAGAGCAATGTGGATTAACAATAGTTTCCAACAAAAAGATGTCGTCACAGAGAAGTTTCAGAACGTAAATTAAAAACTCATGAAACTACCCCTGCAGTGTGATTCACTTCACAGCTGTCTCTCACAGATGTTATATAATGTATATAATGTTTTGATATCTGTATATAGTGTTTTGATGTGTGTTTATATGTACATGTGTGTATTGACATTGATATATATATTTTATGTATATAGTATATAGTGTATAGTTTTTCTATTTTATTTTATTCTATTCTATTTTAGTTCATTTGTTTTTACTCATCCTTTTTCTCTATACTGAGCTGCTGTCATGCGCAAATTTCCCCATCGTGGGATCATGAAAGTTTTATCTTATCTTATGTTCCAAACAGTTTATTCTCCAGCCTGAAGGAATGTTGTTTTACCTGAAGGTCAAAATTTCACAACTGCAATGCCAGTTGTGATGGATTGATAAAATTTTTGTGGTTATAATGCATCTGGGTAATGACTGGCATTTAATTTAAAATAAAATATTTGTATTCAGCTACTTTTGTTTTCTGTTGTGTAGTCTGCTATAAGCTCCAGGTAACATTTAGTGTCTGCTCTGCTTCATCCTTTAGTGTGTGATTTTGACTGAGGCCAGATTGAGTCTACAAAAGAGAGTAAATGAGTTCTGCCACTCACAACAACCTCCCATCAGAGTAAGCCTGCTGTCCCAGTTGTGCTTATGCATTACAGTTGTGCACTGACCGCACGCAGATGGTCAAATATTAACCAACCCTGTTGCATGTGTCTTACTTCAGTTCATCAGCTGTGATGCATATGGTATCTGTGCACAAGTGTTTTGTGACTTTGGGGAAGAGTTTGAGGTGTCCGATCCCACAGGAGAGGAGCCCAAGGAGGTTTTCATTCAAAGTATCACTCAGGTATTCCTTTTGCTCCAACGTGTGCACCACCCCACCCCCAAAAAACAAAACAAAAGAAAAACAGTTCCAAGTTTTCTTCAGGAAAATCCACATACACTTATACACTTTGCAATGTTGTTTGGCTATTAATCCTCTGTCTGCTTAGTTGGTAAATGAGCAAACTTTGGGCAAATTTTTCTGTAAACTTTTTTAGGATGATCCTGGGGTGGTAAACTGCTTGGACAACCAACCCCACGGCCTACAGACAGGTCAGAGTGTTGTTTTCAGAGAGATCAGTGGCATGGTGGAGCTCAACGGCACTTCACGACAGATTTCAGGTACTGTGATTACAAATGTATTATTGTAATGCATAACAACAGCATCCCCAAGGTTGTAGTTATTATTTGTACAAATGCAAGTGCTTTTATTTATATTGTTGCAGTCATTCAATATATATAGTAATGTAATATAAAAATGTATCAGGCATTACCACGTTTGATGAGTTGTTCCCTATATATACGTAATGGCGTAGTAATCTAATATTAGCCATGTTTGTCTTTTTTTGTGTGTATGTGGTATTAGTCCTTTCCTCTCACAGCTTTGCAATAGGAGACACATCTCAACTACAACCATATGCACATGGAGGTTTCTTTGTCATGGTGAAAACCCCTAAGACATTCAGATTTGTAAGTAGACTAGTTTTCATATTAACCAGCAGTGTGATTATGATTATAAACAGATGCAGAAATATTTAAATAACAACTCTTGTGTGTGTACTCTCATATTATCTATTTATTTATCTCAGGAAACATTAGAGCGACAGCTGTGTGATCCTCAGGTCCTGACTCCAGACTTCAGTAAACCAGAGGTGAGAGAATATTGTAAAAGTTGTATCCCAGAGGGTGGGGAATAGTGGGACATTTAAGCAGCTAGCATTGGGCTTAACGGTTTTGTTTTTTTGGCTTCGTGACTCACATGGCTGAGAACAGTTTGAGCTAGAAACTGATTAAAACTTTCCCACAGCCCTCTTGCTAGATGACAAAAATCCCAGATGCTTTAAAATAATACCTTCACATTTACACAATATGCGTATGTACAGAGCAGAACAAGCCCTTTATTCTAGGTTTATAAACATGTTTCATTAGCTTTATGAAATGGGTTAAACCAGATAAGACAGATTGCCTGACTAACTTAGACACATTGTATGTTTTGTAGCTGAATTTCAAAAATACTTGTTTTTGTTTGAGTTTAGGAAAGCGTTTTTTTTTTTCACAATCCTGTTTTAAATCTACCCCTCAGGCCCCACTTCAGATCCATGCAGCCATGTTGGCACTGGACACTTTCCAGGAGCAGCACAGTAGACTCCCCAACATTGGGTAAACAAAATTTCAGTATTAGACCAGTACTTTTTACTCTCCAGTCTAATCTTCTGCTCTGCTTTCTCTATGTGATACGATTGCTAAGCACTGAGCAGCAGTTTTTCTTTGATGTCATCAGGTGTTTACAGGATGCTGAGGTTTTACTAAAGCTGACTGAGGAAGTGAATGCAACTCTCAAGAGCAAAGTGAGCGTTACGCTGTTTTCCTCATTTCATCATCTCAAAGCTGCGAATGCAGGCACTCATCCTCTGACCGATGACTTCATGCACACTGGTGTGTTAACATTTACACTTTCTTTTCCTTTTTATCCTTTTTTCCTCCCAGCCTCTTGTGAATACTGAATTGGTGCACTGCCTGTCAAGGACAGCAAGGGGTACTCTTCCCCCATTAGCAGCAGCTGTAGGAGGTCTAGCCAGTCAGGAAGTTCTTAAGGCTGTCACAGGGAAGTTTGCACCCCTGCAGCAATGGGTAGGTTACTAAATTTGAAACTCTGGTTATATAGCTCTACCCCCTTTTGCAACACTGAAATAAAATAAAATAAAGTGTTTTTACCTTGTTTTGTTTGTTTTCTTTTTTTCCTCATATATTTAGTTTTATCTTGATGCTATTGAGGTATTCAAGCCACTTCAGTCTCTTTCTGCTGAGGAGTTTTGCCCTAGGGGCGATCGATATGATGGATTAAGAGCTTGCATCGGTGACTCATTGTGTCAACAACTACACAAGCTAAGAGTCTTTATGGTAAGAGTTAGCTGTCCTCAACATATTTAAGGCACTTACTGAAATATGCTAAAGTTTACGTCAAAATAAATAATTTTATAGGTTGGCTGTGGAGCCATAGGCTGTGAGATGCTGAAAAACTTTGCCTTGCTTGGGGTTGGACTGGCCAAGAGCTCAGGGGAGGTGAGTATTTCTTCTTTATGTATTTCTCTATATTTTATCTAATTGTGAAAAGATTACTGGAATTTACTTTTCTGCATAAATCACTTCTCAGGTGTGCATCACTGACCCAGACCTCATAGAAAAGTCTAACCTCAACAGACAGTTTCTCTTCAGGCCGCATCACATACAGGTGAATAGATGCTCACTTCTGCACCAGTAAGGCTCAGGTAAGGTTGACTTATTGGCTGCATTTAAGCCATCTGTTTCCTGCCTTCTTCTTTGTCACAGAAACCGAAAAGTACCACAGCAGCAGAAGCTACTCGTGATATTAATCCTGACCTACAGGTGGAAGCTCACCTCAATAAGGTGTGTCCTGCTACTGAGAGCATCTACAGTGACTCCTTCTACTCCTCCTTGAACCTAGTGGTCACTGCGCTGGACAATGTGGAGGCACGAAGATATGTGGACAGGTTGGTGAAGACGTAAAGATCGCAGCTTCACTTTAAGTGTTCAGTGAATTACAACCAACCATGTATGGCTACCATAATTTGATTCAGTCCCTGTCCTCATTATTACCTTTCTCATAACATGAATCTAGAAGTTTCAGTTTGATATAAAAAAGTTTATTTTGTTTTTCTTTGTTTTGTTTGTTTCAGCCGCTGTGTATCCAATCAGAGACCTCTCCTGGATTCCGGCACCATGGGAACTAAAGGACATACTGAAATCATTGTGCCAAACTTGACAGAGTCTTACAATAGCCATGTGAGTCTTGGGAAGAGTCTTAAGTTAATGTTTTTCTGTGCTGGACATGGTTGTTAAAGTATTGCATTTCCATCACCACCTAAAATAGCTTTTCCTTTGCCTCCCAGAGGGACCCCCCAGAAGAGGAGATCCCATTTTGCACTCTCAAGTCTTTCCCTTCTGTCATAGAGCACACCATCCAATGGGCCAGAGATAAGGTCAGGCTGCTGAAAGGCCAACAGTATTTCCCCACATTCCACATTATCATCATTTTGAAACTGTGTTAGTGTACTTCCTACTTTTTAATTTTCTTTTGCATTTTGGTTGTCTAGTTTGAGAGTGCCTTTGTCCACAAGCCCTCCATGTACAACTCGTTCTGGCAGACCCATTCCTCGGCTGAAGTAGTGCTGCAGGTAAGACACGAGTGCAGTTTTCACTCATGAAAATTGCCTGCTGTGTAGATCTCTCACATCAATGCAGTCATTCAATCAATAAAAACAATTTTGATGATTGTGTTTCTCTGTGTAGAGGATGCAGGCAGGGGAAAGTCTGGAGGGGTCATTCCAGGTCATTAAGCTGCTGAGCAGACAGCCTACTCGGTGGGAACAGTGCGTCACTTTTGCCCGTCTGAAATTTGAGAAATATTTCAAGAGAAAGGTAATGAGTTTCAACCTGAAAAAATATATATTCATATTCAGAGGGGCTGTTTGCTTCACAATATGTTGTGATTTTTTTTTTTTTTTAAACTGCTATTTTCATTTAGGCCCTACAACTGCTGCACTCTTTCCCCCTGGATACAAGGTTAAAAGATGGAAGTAGGTGTTAAATAATCAGATGCAAACCAGAATCAAGTTATCAAGCAAATTAACGTGTAGTTCCTGTATAAACGGCACCTAAAATGAAAGTATTTTGTGCAAACTCTCCAATTTCTCAGGTTTGTTTTGGCAGTCTCCAAAAAGACCTCCAACTCCTATTGAATTTGACTTGAAAGACTATTTGTGAGTATGCCCTTCTGTTACCTGTTAAGTCATTCTTATACTGCATTTTTTTTCCCCCAGATCTTTTAAACTCTCCTCTATTCCCACCAGGCACTTTGCTTTCATTGTGAGCACTGCCCGGCTCTTCGCAGGGATTTACAATATCCCTTACTCAGAAAGGGTGGGTCACACATTTACATATAAGCTCTCTCAAAAATACACACATTCAGTCACTTACTGACTGCTATTCTCTGTAACAGGATCTTTCTGAAGAGACAATTACCAGGATTCTTGCAGATGTTGAGATTCCCAAATACAGGCCCTCGGAGAAAGTAGGCTGTTCTGTTGATCTGACCTTTTGGACTTTCGTCTGAGTGTATCAGAACCATCCTAATCTTTTTGATTGATGTGAATCTGTCCTTGCCAGTGCATAGAAACAGATGAGACGGCAAAGAAACCTGATCAGATGAAGATGCCTCTAAGCAGTGAAGAGGAGAGGGAGGCAATCTTTCAGCTGGAGCATGCCATTGCTACTGACAGGGTTACGCCAGGTATGCACATACTCCACAAATCCATTTTTAAATGGACACTCAAGCTGACTGACAAATTGAAAAAGCTAGTGTTGTATTTGTGATTAGAGAGAGAGAACACACATTTTCCTTACACATTATATTACAGAAGTAAGCTTATAATAAACTAGAAAACAGGAGCACTAATGTGTGTCCTTTCCTTTAAATTATGTAGAACGGTTACGGATGAGTCCACTTCAGTTTGAAAAGGACAATGACAGCAACGGCCACATGGACTTTATTGCATCAGCATCCTCTCTCAGGGCCAAGATGTACTCCATCGAGCCAGCTGACAGATTTAAGACCAAACGTATCGCCGGGAAGATCATCCCCGCTATTGCCACGGCAACAGCTGCAGTAGCTGGATTGGTGTGTGCAGACCTTGAGATATTCATATGTGAATTTTAAGCATTTTAATGTGGCTATCATGTATTACATTAGTTTTTTGGTCTGAAAATAAGTCGTACTGTGTTTTTTTTTTTTTTTTTTTTTTTTTTTTTTTTTTTTAATGTTGAAATGACTTAATTTTTTTATTATCATTGTGTAACATTGTGTATTGATCTGATGCGCTCAGGTGGCCCTGGAGTTGATCAAGGTGGTTGGAGGCTTTGGGTTTGAATCCCACAAAAACTGCTTCTTTAACTTGGCCATTCCTGTAGTTGTCCTCACTGAGCCTGCTGCAGTCAAACGGACGCTCATCAGGTAGAACATTTACAGTTCCTCTGTCACACAGACACACAGAAATGTGGCAGAAAACTAGGGTCTTCTTCAAATTTTTTTTGTACAAAGCTACTACCAACTGCTCCCACGTTCACTAGTGGGTGCCACAGTGGGTGGCACTGCATGTTTGATTTGAAACATTTTTTTTATGCCAGGTGCCCTTCCTGACACAACTCCAATGCATTTTTAATTTCTACTAGATATTTGTGATTAGATGGACTTGAACTAAGCGTCCTCTTTGCACAGGAAGTTATATTTTGTTACATGATTGGTGTGTACTTGATGTAAAGGTCCTCAGATAGCGACAATGGATTTATTTGATAGCATAATACAACAAAGTCAACACTGTATAGCAGAATGAAGTATAAGGCGCAGCAAAGCCAAAATGTAACGTCCCCGTATGTGGACGCATAATCTTAGGAGGTTAAATAGGCCACAATCAGTGTCAAATATCCACATCCATCCAATGTGGTGACTCCTCGTGAAATAAGGAAGCAGCCAAATGTACCTGTCAGCTAATGACAAGCTGTGTTATGTAATCGGACAAATGTGGAAACTAGTCAGATTAGGGAGCTTCAACTGATGATTCGACTTTCAGCGGACTGTTCTGCAAGAAGACATTACTGTTTTTGATTTCTGCCACACCTTTGCTGACCACACCTTATTGCTGCACTATCACAGCAGCAATGGGGAATTTACATTTGGAAGATGGCACCAAATGCCATGTTGTCATGATTACAATGTCATATAGTGACAGCTCCATGGTATCTTTTCCAGGAACAACATATACTACTCGATCTGGGACTGTTGGACTATTTTCGGCCATGAGGACTTCACTCTTTCTGACTTTATGAATGCTGTGAGGGTAAGAAACATTTATTCCCATTACTCAGTGTTTACTCAGTAACTTGTGTAACTGCCACATTGTATTTTTCTTAGGATCCTTTTTATTTGCAGAGATTAGTTTGTTTGTTTGTTATTTTAGGAAAAGTATGGAATTGAACCCACTATGGTCGTCCACGGTGTAAAGATGCTCTATGTGCCTGTGATGCCTGGACACTCGAAGAGGCTCAAACTGACGTAAATGCCTTTCTGTCTTCTTTCTTTTTGGGAAAAGTAGTCCTTGAAGGGATTAGGGAATCAATGTGTGGCCTAAGGACACATCAGGATCAGGAGAGTGGATACTCCTTAACAGTAGATTAAAGCAGAGACATCCTTTTCCTCACACAGCATGTGTAGTGTTTTCCTGGTCTAAAGCTAAGCATAGCTTCCAAATCTATGCCTGTACCAGGGTTATAATAGTTTTGGATTTTACATTATAGTTTAGTTTTAGTTAGTTTTTACTTTTTTTTCTCTAATTCAGTTAGTTTTAATTAGTTTTCAGAGTGGTTTTGCTCGTTTTTATTAGTTTTTATTTTCGGTTTCATGCTTAGTTTTAGTTAGTTTCAGTTAGTTTCAGTATTAGTTTTAGTATTTTCATACCTAATCAGGTGCAAGATTCAAGGCGCAAAAGTGACTATTGTGTAATGAAAAGTTGACAAAAGATACAGTTTAAAGAAATATATTCAACAACCAGCTGTTCACAAGACATGCTAAATTTGTGTAATATTAAGGACACACATGAACATCAACAGGGAGAAACAAAGAAAAACATGAACTCCCAAACTCAATAAATTCTACAATAAACTCCACAATAAACTTCAGCATCAGTGCAGCAGATTAATAACGCCTACATGTGGTGTTAAACAAAAACAAACTCTTTGAAGGAGTCAAAGCTCAAATCCATCTGCATCCTGATGTTCTCACCACCTGAAGCTGCTTCTGTTTAGGAGCTAGCTTGGTTAGATGCTGCTAATTAAACCTGCAGGGTCTTTGCGGCCTCTGTACACAACCTACAGAAGTTGCCGACCTCATGTCCGCATTTATGCTTGTGTAGCTGGATTGTGTGTGTTATTACCTTGTGGTCGTGTGCAGGTGTTTGTACTCAAAGAACCTCCATACGGGACTCTGCCGCTTTCTCGGCAGACCGCAGCAATTACTTTGCGGACCAGCGCGGTGAGCGCACGCACATGCGCACTCACACACACAGTTGTCCTGTGGCGCTCCCAGCTTAAACTCCGAGAGCGGAAACAATGATTTCATATCAATCCACAAGGCTTAAAATGAAAGTCAGTTTATCGATAATTTCAGTTAGTTTTAGTTAGTTTTGTAAACTCACAATTCAGTTTTAATTAGTTATCGTTTTTTCCTTTTAATTATAGTTTTTATTTATTTCAGTTAACGACAATGTTTTTTCAATTTCAGTTTTCGTTATTTCGTTCGTTTTCGTTAACTATAATAACCCTGGCCTGTACTTGTGCTTATTACAAAGTATTCTTTTCATTTGCTGAAATGTTCACAGTGAGTATGTTCATCTATTTCTGCCTCTGACTCTTCATAGGATGCAGAAGCTAATTAAGCCATCAGTGGAGCGCCGCTATGTAGACCTAACTGTATCATTTGCTCCAGAGGCGGACGGAGATGAAGACCTCCCTGGTCCTCCTGTCAGGTACTACTTCAGCCCTGATGGCGAGACTCCCTGACACCTTCCTTGAGCCTCTTGTGTCCTTATTTCCCTTCTTTAATATAAATTGTTACACCCGAATTGCTTAGGCAAGGGCCAAGAGTTTTCCCTCAGGATGTTACCTGACAAGGTCAAAGCTCCTTGCCCCAGCACGAACCCCCTCTTGTACTTCATGGAGCAAGAAAGGCCAGTTGTGGTCCCAGTTTTTTGTTTTTTGTTTTTTTTTCCTCTTGCCCAAGATCTAGCCAGTGGAACACAAGGAGTAGCACTTATAATTGTACCCCTGTGTGTGTGTGTGTGCGCGCGCGCGCGTGTGTGTATATACTTTCTCTGTTCTGTTTTTTATGCTGGTGAAATGCACAGCTCTGGCTGTGTCGATGCCTTAATTGATTAACCTTTTTCCGTTTGTGGCAGTGAGTCTGACTAAAATTTGTGTTTACAGAAACCTGCAAACTCCCAACACACAGACCCATTTAGTTTTCGTTTCTTTGTGTTTTGTTTTTTGTGAGTTAAACTGTTGGCGCAATAAAGATAACTGATAAACAGTTGGTAGGCATCACATCATCTTCTTAGAATTATTTAACAATATTGCCAACTGCAGAATTTGCCAGTTATTTTCTGTCTCCCTCTATAGAAAAAATTCGATATTTGTTGTATAATTTTAAGGTGTGACAAGTTCGTGGAAAGTGGCAAAACCACCAAAGATAGTGATTATCATTTTGTCTGCAGATTGTTTTGTTTTGTTTTTTTCCATCACTTTGACTGCCTCATTATAACATGTTTATATCACAGGGCATGGATATCACCCAACATTTAAGAGCAACACACACCAGCTGTGCTTTACTACAGGTTAAGCAGCATTTTTATTGAATCGCTCTGCGGTCGTTTGGGTGTAAAATGACAGTCAGTGTGTGGGGTGCATTCAACAAAATGGGTAAAAAAAAACAAAAAATTGTAGCTGTTAGTCTTACCTACCTTAATAAATACTTAGGTAACGACTGCACTGATATTAGTTTGGACAAACAGTATGTTCTTCATTAGCACAATGCAAGTACTGACAACAAGTTCAGTGACTGTTCTACACATAGAAAAGCCTTATTTTGACAGACATTAAACATATGTACTAACATCTGGGGTCCCACTCCTGTGTTAAAACACATTTGTTTTAAAAGAAAATCTTTGCTGTTCAAGATTTGTTGTATTTGTTCATGGATGTCTGTGACATGTATTTATTTACTTTTGTTTGGGGTTTTTTTGGTCAGACTGAGCCTGTATTGATGAGCTCTGAGTAATGCACTGGTTAAATAATCAATAATAAACAATAGTCATCCAGAAAGTGTCTCTCTGGGCTTATGATTTGCCCCTTTGTTAAGTTCCACTTAAAAAAAAAAAAAAAAAAAAAAGGAGTCTTTCAGTCTGTACTGCCTACAGTGGCAATAATGTCAGTGTAGTTTTGAAGGGAATCAGTGAAATTGAACTTTGTATTAAGGATTGAGTAACAGGTTATCATCTGCCTTGGACCTTCTGGCCGAAAGCCGCAACAAAATGCTTCCTCAGCGTTCCTTCATTTTTCTGCACATAGCCAGAGGTGGTGAATTTTGCTTTCTGCAGCAGATGTCTACCATACTGACAACACTTCTTGTGCGATAACTTCATCATTGTAAAACAAAGCAGTGTTAATGGCTGATAATGATGTATGTTTTTGTGCCAGCTCAACCAGTGGTCCAATAAAATGTGAGATTTCAGGATGTCTTCAAAGTCAAAACTGATTATTCTTTCTTCTAAATCAAACTTTACAACTGATACGGACTGTTTTAAATTTAATACTTCAGATATATTATAGAGACAAAATACAACATGTAATGGAGTTAGCATTTTTTTAAAACATAATTTGATACAGTACACAGGAAAACTGAATTAAATACATTCAGTAGTTCATTTAGATCTCATGGTGATCAACTAAAAACCATACTTGCATTGTTACATTTCATCATTTGTCATTGTAGTGATTAAAAATATAACATTACATATATTACAACTGAACAAAAAGTGCATTGTTATTTGATTTCAATATAAAATATTAAAGTGTTGTACTAAACTGTAATATTTCATATATCAAGGTCTTGCAGGTTCCCCCAACTGGATCCCACTTTGACTTTAGCCTTAAGCTTCACATACAGTTTCACTGCTGACTCCATCTCTCTCTTGACTATCTGTGCAACCTGACAAAATCAGAGACTGGTATGAGAGACACTTTAAACAGAAACATGCAGCTACTATTCATGAATTGGCAACCCCCAAACAGTAATTCCTATACCTGTATGAGGTCTTCTTCAGTGGTTTCGTAGATGAGTTCATCCTGCAGCTGCATGATGAAATAGGCTCCTCTGAGCTGAAATGATCCAGCTCTACGCTGATTACGGGCTGATGTGATTACAGATATGGTTAATTTACAGACTTAAACATGATGCAAGGGTTCTCTCTACCTATATGTGGCACTCATGCAAAAATGGGACAGCAGTCATGTTCAGGTCACCTGAATGTGCGTGCTGATGAGACAGTGGAGCTGCAGGATACATTTTCCGTAATCGTCTCTGGATGTTCACAGTGGCAAGTTTAACAATATCAGCTGCCGAGCCTTGTACGGTCGTGTTCACTGCCTGCCGCTCTGCCTAAAAAAGTCAAGAGAAGGACGCAGGGAGTGCAAGAAGCTCTGCATGAGTTTTATATCACATGCTTTACATATAAATTCTGACAGGCAAACGTGCTCACATGAGCTTTGATGTGTGCATTGTTGCTGGCGATTCCAGGTAGATATCTCCTGCGGCCCATCAGTGTCTGGACATAGCCGTCCTTTATACAGTTCCTCACAGTCTGTTTAAGAAAAGCACTGATCCCTGAAATGTCAGAACATGTTTTAAAATGAGAATGCATAAGTCACTTTTACTGATTTTAAAGGGACTTGTTTTGTTAAGATTTTATTTTAGTTGACAAAATGAAAATGAAATGAAAAAGAATGTGAAACCAGGATCATTACAGGGAAAATGTAAATACTGTAATATAATATACATATTAACACCAAGACAGAAGAAATGGGATCAAACACTAGATCAGGCCCAATACCTATGGTACTGTTTAAAAGCTGGAGTTAAAGCTTATCCCATCCCACAATACACCATGGTCTAATGTGCGACTCTACTGTACTGGATTATCAATCCAGCTGCAGGCCTTAGTATGCTCATAGGTTTTAATACTGATAACTGAGACATTAAGAAGTTTACACCTGTATGAATCTAATCTTGATGAGGCTGATAAGATTATTGTGCTGTTATCAGAATGAAAAAAAAAAATGTTACGAACTACAAAATATTCAAAATCATGTTATGCCTCACATGCAAAGCACAAGTAGATGCTTCTTTCCATTTTATTGGCTTAATTTGCTTTTTCTATGCCAGTAGGTCCTGTTAACTGGATTGTCCCATGTACAGTATTTGTTAGTATTATGTATAGCGTGATGCAGAGAATATGCATGCATCCTTCAGGTGGACTCAAAGTGGACAAAGAAAAAGTCACATGGGAACAGCTACGCATGCGTGTTTGCAGCTGTCTGCGTGAGTGTAGCTGTGGCAGTTACCAGAAATACATCACTAATAATAATAATAATAATAATAATAATAATAATAATAATAATAATAATAATGAGATATGGGTAACGGGGAAGCCAAGGTGTATACCTTTGTATCTGGCTTTGAAACTCTCAATGTAGCAAGCTGCATCATTCTCCTCCACTCCCATTTGCTCCCCCAGAGACTTCGCTCCCATCCCGTAGATAATGCCATAACAAATCTGCAAACACGATGCATGTACACCCTGGTGATCTTACATGTATGCATTACCTCGCTGTCTACTCTTTCGCAGCCTAGTTGTACCTGTTTTGCCTGTTGTCTGAGGCTGTCATTCACCCTCTCTGGGTCAACACTCTCCACTCAGCCGCAATGCAGCGAAACACATCTGCTCCTCCATTCAGCACCTGGTAAACACTGCATGTTCACCATCTGAATTTGATTATGGGTTGATATATTGTGTTTTCTTTCCGTTAACCGTATTTAAAAGTCACTGACCTGCAGGAGACGCTGATCCTTTGAGAGGTGAGCCAGCACCCTTAACTCCAGCTGGGAGTAATCAGCTGCTAATATCATTCCACTACAGTACAGTACAAAGCTTATAGAAGAGTCTGAGGCAAAGCTACAGGAGGAGAGGTAACCATACATTCAAATGAATAATATTATCACAGTAACCTGAAAAAGGAATGAAGGCATGTCTCATGCTAACAGAGAAGGCTGGGCCTTGTTCTGAAGTTCCAGCTGCACCTGAGGGTACCACAGAGTGTCTCCTCTTTCTGTAACAACAGCATAAGAAAATTGTTACAGCAGGCCACCTAATACATCACTCTTAACCACTCAACCTTAACTTTTAAGTGATCAGTTTAGAAACAGCCCCCACCCAAACATATTTTATTTTCATTTTACCATTGCTTTAGGTTCTATACTATAGGTTATTATTAAGTAATATGCCACAATTAAAGGCAGGGAACTAAACAAACTACTTATCTTGAGACATATTTTTTAGCACAATTGGAAGTACTGTAAAATGAATCAAAAATCTGCAGTTAGTCCTTCATTCCTATAGAAAATTTAATTTATTCAGTGAGAAGTATGTTTTCTCATTTCCATATTCATCCCATGGCCTCTTTTTTTTTTTTTCCCCCCGTTTGTTTCTTTGTAACATGCAAAATAATAAATAAAAATCTTTTTTTTTAAGTTATGAGCAAAACTGGAAAACAAAAAAAAGGTGCAGTAACTTTGATCCAGACAAGTTTTCCCCTACCCTGCTTTGGTTGTCCTGTGGCAGCCATTTTGTGAAGGTGGGCTTTTCACCCACCACAGTGGCATGTGAATCTCAAAGTCTTGTGGGGACATTCTGTATGTTCGGCTCAGTAAAGCTCACTCTGCCTGAGGACCCGAATGAGCAGAGTCACTGCACGCTTTATATCTACTTCAACAAAATCGTATTTGACAGTCGTTAAACCTCATAAGGTGTGTCTGCATCAAAGACACGGATTATTGTAATGAGTGGCGCATGTCAAGTCTTTGTGTATTGGTGTTTGTATTTTACCAGTGGCTGTGTGTGTTTGAGCGATGGGGTATATTCTGTCCATCTTCAGTGTGGGGTGGAACTGTTTCTCCCTCTGTAGAGGGAACACCACTTTAGTCAAGGCGTTAGTGATGCGCCTCCACTCCAGAATTACACCTGGCAACGGGTGCAGCGGGCGAAGCTTCTCCAGAACATCCTGGTTTGAGAATGATTTACAGTAATTAGATGTAGCAGCAGCATCAACTTTGTATAATGCAAAATGTTTTCACCTTTGTGGTGCTGAACTGCTTCCCAAGTCGTACTCTGCCACTGGCCCTCTTCGTGTATCCCAGAGTTTTCTTACTTTTTGATCCACCTACGTCACCATTTGGAGGTAGATGGAGCTCTAAGAACAACACCTACAACATACACATGAGTACACACAAGTTTGTGTTATTGTGCTTTTCGCTGACTAATTTGCAGTTTAGTCACATAGCTGGGATAGAGAAGAGGTGTCAGACCTGTGCTATGTCATCAACACTGGTGAGGGAGAAGCTGTGTCCAGCCAGAGTGTAAGCTTCAGCTTCCAGCACAGACAGTTTGGCTTGCATCACATGTTTTTGTCTTTCACACTCTTCAACACTGAAGCCAACTCCGTTCAATTCCAACAGGGCCAAACAAACCTGGGAAGGCATCTCTATGCTCCTGAATAAATCTGACATATGTGTAAAAAAAAATGTTTAAATAAATGTGTAAATAAATAATATTTCTGTTCAGGTCTTGTAGAATGTGAGCTTTCTATACCCAATGTGCCTTCTTTCCCCAGCATGCCAGTGAGATGATTCATGACGGCGTGTATGAGCACGCTCGTCGTTGCCGCCCTGACGCGAGGACAGTGTGAATGTGCATTTCCAAGTCCATCCAGCAGCGGTAATTCTTCTGGACAGTAGACAGTGACCATGTTGGGTAAAGTCCTCTCCTCACTGCCAGGGTCCAACAGCCAGCATGCAACCTGTGATAGAAATTCAAAACTTCAGTACAGAGTTCAATCCATCCATCCATCCATCCCTCCCTTCCTCCCTCCCTCCATTCCTCCCATGCCAGCGGTCATAAGGCAAAGGTTGGGGTACTCTGT